>NC_044386.1:1346228-1580501 GCF_006542625.1 Nomascus leucogenys | reverse complement strand
GAACCTGATCTGAGCTCAGGGTGTAATCAATTGTATTTCATGGGACCCGACTAAAGCGACTCTATGAATAGGAATCGTAGGCGTTGCTCTTTTCCTAAGGTAGCTCCTATCTGGATAGAGTCACGAAATAGCTGAGAAAAGAGGCTCACCGCAAGGGTCAGACCACGCCAGAACCCAGCATTCCACGGACGTGATCTTCAGCAAACCCATTGCCCATTCCAAAGTCCTGGCCATCTCTTGCCACAAGGAAAAAGAAAGATGGCTGAGAATCCCTAGGAGGGAATTAGAATGGGTCCGCAAACAATTGTCTGCAGGTCACACTGAGTGGAGTCAGAGGCTCAGGTTGCCACTCAGGCGAGAGAAAAGTCAGCCCCATCCAGGAAGGTGACCGCTGCCATTCATGGCCACAGGGCCCACATTGCCAAGAAAGTGCCCGCACAGCCCTCCAGCTGCAGAGCTGCAAGCTTTGTAAACAAGAGGTTGCTTTGTTTATCTTTTCTTTTTTGAGATGGGGTCTTGTTCTGTTGCCCAGGCTGGAGTGCAGTGGCACAATCATAGCTCACTGCAGCCTTGAAATCCTGGGCCCGAGCAGTCCTTCCACCTCATCCTCCCAAGTAGCTAGGACCACAGGCATGTGCCACCAGGCTTGCTAATGTTTTTATTTTTAGTAGAGACGAGGTCTTGCTATGTTGCCCACTCCTGGGCTCAAGCAACCCTCCCACCTCAGCCTTGGCAAGGTTGATCAAGCGTGAGTCTTGAAGGCAGCTTATTCTCAATTCAGTTAGAGACGCAATCTTTACATGTGCCTGGTCTCCGTGCCCTGAACCACTGGGAGCTCCAAATGGAGTCAGGAATAGATTTTATGCCCAGAAAAAAACCTGTGGTAGGGGCAGAGAAGAGGCCACAGTGAGCCACCAGGCGACTGAGGAGATGGGAAGGCACCCTGAAACCCAGAGCATGAGGCAGCAGGGGCCACAGGACAGCCCTAGGCACAGCGGGTGTCACCCATGAGAAGCCAGCAGGCAGGGAGGTAAACAATGAGAGGCACAGAGGAGCCCTCAGTGCCTGCTGCTGAGGGAAGGAGCCAGTTTGGAAAGGATGCACGCAGCACGATCCCCACCCTGACCCCTGGGAAAGGCAGAACTCAGGAGACAGCAGGAAGAGCTGTGGTTGCCAAGGGCTGAGGCAGGGGGATGAACAGGCAGAGCCCAGAGGGGTTTAGGTGGTGACACTCCCCTGTGTGATGCCATAATGGGGAACGCATGTCACTTTCCATTTGTCCAAACCACAGGATGTGCCGCAGCAGGCGTGAGCCCTCCGGTGCACCACGGACTCCAGTGAATGACAGCAGCATTGGCAGGACTATGACAAACGCTCCACTCTAAGGCGGGACGCTAATAGCAGCCGGGGAGGCAGGTGGGGCATATGTGGGAACGCCGCGCTTTCTGGTCACTCTTTCCATAAGCCCAAAAACACTCTAAAAACTAAAGTCTATTACGAGGAAGGAAGGAAGAGAGAGAGGGAGAAAGACGAAAGAACAAAGAAAGGAAAGAAAGAAAGAAAGAAAGAAAGAAAGAAAGAAAGAAAGAAAGAAAGAAAGAAAGAGAAAGAGAGAGAAAGAAAAGAAAGAAGGAAAGAAAGAAAAGAGAGAGAGAGGGAGGGAGGGAGAGAGAGAGAGAGACCAGGTGTGGTGGCTCACACCTTCAATCACATCGCTTTGGGAGGCTGAGGTGGGGGGATCGCTGGAGCTCAGGAGTTCAAGACCAGCCTGGACAATATTGTGAGACTCGTCTCTGCAAAAAAATGCAAAAAGTTTGCCAGGTATGGTGCGTGCCTGTGGTCCCAGCTACTCGGGCAGGAGGATCACTTGAGGCCAGGAGTTCAAGACCAGCTTAGGAAACATAATGAGACCCCATCTCTATAAAAAATAAAACAAAAATCTTTAAATGGGAAAGGAAATGGAGAGCCAGGTGACGGTGTCTTGTGGTGGGACCCACAATTTCATTCTTCCTGCCAGGAAGCTACCTTCAATTCTTTGTCATGATTTTTAGAATATGTATTGTTCTTTTAACATGATGAAACGCATGCTTGCTGGATAAAAATGTAAAAAGCGAAGATAGATGGACTGCATGTGGCCCCTCCCCTTCTCTCCAGGGGTTGCCAAGCAGGTGCCTGCCCTTCCCCAAAGGGCCCGAGAAGTCACTAGGAGGGGCTGACCCTTCCCGGGCCTCTGGTGCCAGGGGTGTGTGGTGTGTGTCACACAGTGGCCTCAAGGAGTCTTGGCCAGGAGGCACCTGAGCTGGGTGCAAAGGGGAGGCCAGCAGGCCCCTGCAGGCGGTCGTCACTGCCACCGGGAGAGTCTCATTCCTGTCCCCATGTAGAAGGACGGGAGGGCAGCGGGAGCTGGGCATTTCCACATTCACACGGGGCCCAAGGATGCAGGACCAGCCCATCCTGAGTGTGGGCCATCAGGGGAGAGGGGAACCTGTCACCACCCAGGCTGGGAGCCTCTGGGACATGCCAGATGGCCACTGCATGCTGCCCTCCCCACCTGCAGAGCCTCCAGTGCAGGCCAGCGAGGTCAGGCGCCCACTCTGGCCAGCAGACAGGTGTCATCTGGCAGCCGCCACTCATGTCCTGCGGCAGAGGCAGCGGTGTGTGTGTGGTGGGCGGGGGGCGGGGGGCTTCCAAATGCCACAAGAGCAGAGGCACAGACATGCCAGGGAGAGGTGAGGAAAGGTCACCGCTCTGAGTCCAGGCCTCCCAGCTGTCACCGCAGATGTGGGGCCTAGAAGGGAAGGAGCTCCCTGGGAAACAGAGTTTCCCAGGAAACGCAGAGCTCCCCGGGAAGCTCACGTCACTCCCTGGAAGCTCCAGAAAGTTCCGTGAGCATCAGGTGTTGAAGGCCTGGGCTGCAGGTGAGTGAGGGTCGTGTGTACCTGAGTGCATGTGGGAGGCGGCTCTCTGCGGCGCTGCGGCGCCA
This sequence comes from Nomascus leucogenys, assembly GCF_006542625.1. Taxonomy (NCBI): domain Eukaryota; kingdom Metazoa; phylum Chordata; class Mammalia; order Primates; family Hylobatidae; genus Nomascus; species Nomascus leucogenys. Next base: position 1,577,518 of record NC_044386.1, on the reverse strand, counting down.
GTCCCTCCACAAATCCGCGAAGTATCCAGGGATGTGGAGATTCCTACCCATTCAATTCATTTGGAAAACGCCAGGTGTGACGTCCCGGGTGTCACAGTGGCTGCCCAGGGCCTTGCTAGAATAAGGCTTTGTAAGCAGCAGTGGTGACCTGCAAATGCTTCCTGAGCAACGCGGCCACCCCGTGCCATTGTGCAGACCCCGCACCCGTCATCCTTCCTTGCTGTGAGAGGGAAGCGAGGCACAGAGGGCTGTAAGAGCAGCAGGGCCAAGAGCAAGGCTCACGGCCCCTGAGGCTCAGCTCGGACGGAGTGCCCCTTTCTGTGTTCACCGTGAAAACCTCCAGCCACTCGGGCACAGATGACCTCCAGCGTCACTCAGAGAAGAGCCCTGCCCCGAGCACCCTCACCGGCGGCCTCAGCCACTCCACCAAAGTGGGATATGGCTTCCTGAGGACAAGGAGGGGCGGGGACAGGGGATGCAGGAGATGGGGGAGGTGGGAGGAGAGGAGGGAAGGGAAGAGAGGAGCGGGGGAGCAGTGCATCTCTCCTGCTCCTTCCTGCAGCAGCACTCACCCGCTGTTCCCCGGGGGGCCAGGTGTGGCGGAACAGCGACCTCCCTGCAGCAACCTCCTGCAGCTGCGCTCCCAGCCCGGAGGAGCCCGACATTCCTGCCCTGTAAATCCTTCCGCGCCAGGCCCCAGCGCCTCGTGAGAGGGCGCAGGAGGAGGCCACAGGGAGGAGGCTGACGACCGGCTGCCTGGGAAAATGCTGCTGGGACGGCCCCTGGAGTAGCAAGGAATAGGGGTGAAAGATGAACGGACGGAAGGACGGGGTCCTGCTGACTCAGGACTGCCTGGACGCGGGGAGGGCTCCCTACAGACCAGCCAAAGAACCTGACCTTCCCCCTAGAAACAAGAAGAGCAAAGGGCTTAGTCAGGAAAAACAAAACAAAACAAATAAAGCAAACAATAAACAAAAGCAGTGGGCCCACCCCTCCCCTCACCCTCCCCTCACCCCTCCCCTCATCCTCCCTCACCCTCCCCTCGCCCCACTTCTCTCTGGGCGGCCCTCCCAGGTCCGGCTGAGTTTGCAGAAGCGGAGCCTCCGGGTGGGGCTGGGCTTGCTGAGGCTGATGCCCTCTGCTGTGGCTCAAGATCAGGGCTCCCTGGGAGAGAGCTGAGCAGCCACAGAATATTCCAGTACAGGCGCTGCTCCGCATTTCAAATCCTCTCTGGACACAAGGACACAAAGTATCAGCCTCTAAGTAGACCCAAGAACCAAACACCGGGTCAGCTGGCGACACACAGTATACACACATTCCTATGTGCACACGTGCGTGCACACGTGCATGCACACAAGCCCACATTCACACGTGCACACACGCTCATATGTTCACACACATGTGCACACACAGCCTTGCCCCACGATTCAGGTGAACACCGAGAGGGCTGATGACTCTTGTGTTCGAGGTTTCCCATGTCCGGGGCAGGGGAGAGTCACTGCTGGCCCTGTCACGGTGCATCCCAACCCACCCCAGGACCCCATAAAGCTTGTCCATAAATGAATGCGCGCTCGGTCTGATTGTCAAGGAGCAGCTCTTCTGCTCTGGAGCACCAGGTTCTGGTACTGGCCGCAGGCCTGTCATCCAGCCCACGCACCGGCAAACCTGTGAGCAAAAAGCTCAGGCTTCTGCAGGCCAGGCTTACCTGAGAGTCGGGTTGTGCTGGATGTGTGTGTATCAGCGTGTCTGGGTGTGTGCTTGTGTGCACGTGTGGGGGGGTGTGTGCATGCGTGTGCGAGTACAACACATGCACACTGTGTCCTGGGGATCACACGCTGAGGACTGAGGTGAAGGCTCTCCCGGTTGTGTGGGCTTCGGAAAGAGGCACAGCCACAGCCTTCTCTTGGCAGCAGCCACCAACCCAAAGGCCTCGAGGAGGAGGGAGGGGATCTGTCCTGGATGACTGTCCCCAGAGCAACACTCCTTGGGCACACCAACAACCCCAGCCAGAAGCACAGGTCCTGTGCTGTTTAGTGGGGTCTGAAATAACCCATCAACCCCCTTTGGCAATCTCTCCATCTCCGAGACGGTGGGACAATCCCTCCATCTCCGAGACATTGCGACAATCTCTCCATCTCTGAGACACTGTTGGTTTTAGGCTCAGTCTTCCAAAAAGACATTGGCGAGGTGAGGGGTGTCTCACCCAGCACCGGGGCACCGTGATAGTGAACTCCCAGCATTGAAATACAAGGTGCTGTGTTGAAAAGGTGGCAAAGCTTCATGGCAGGAAAGAGGGTGGATGCCGGGGCTCTGGCTGAAGCATGCTTTTCTTTGGCCACAAAAGAATGTTTATATTGGATTTCTTACACACATTTGATAATTTCTCTACACAGGCTTCCTTCACACCATTAACTAACACAGATAAACTTTGATTAACAAAGGATACAGCCACGTTTGGTGTGATGATTCTGATGTAATTGCCACACATTCTACTGTATGTATAAATGACACCCATGCTGTGCGTACATGAGGGAAAGCGACAAGGAAGCCTTGTCTGCTCTGTGCCTGTAGCGAAATGAAGAAGATAATTGCCGTGATTGTCCTTGCAGCCCCTTTTCAGGGTTGAGCTGTGGTCAGCCTCAGGATGCTGGGAGGTCAGTGCATGGGACCTTAGCTACCTCCAGCCCCATGGCCCTCAAGTGGTTACCTCCTGCCCTGTGACTCTGACCCTGCCAGAGCTTCGTCTCAAGCTCCTGCACTGTTGGCCTGATGAGTTCAGGAGTCAGAGGAAAAGGGACTCTCCCCAGCACACCCCAGCCCACCAGGGGCCCCTCTGTCTTGTCAAAGCTCTTTCCAGCCTGACCAAAGAAGCTTCCCAACCAGGCTTTGAGCCCGTGTGCAGTGCCGTGGGGAGGACAAGTCCCTGCTACTTTCCCTAGGCGGGAGGCAGTTTGCAGGTGGTGTTTAGAAAGAGGCAAAAGCCCAAGGAGGTGGACCTCACTTCGCCAAGCAGATGCAGGAGAGGCTGGAGCCTGCACAGCACAGCGCCCCCCAGGGGCCTGCGCTGTGGCTTCGGTCAGCTTCGCTACAAAATGCTGTGTGGATGGGGAAGCCAGGTACAGTGAGAAGAAGGCAGTGGAGGAGGGGGTCACCGATGGAGAGGCAGCCAGGCTGGCCAACGGCTGGGATAACAGGTGAGGCCACAGGGGACAGGGCTGAGGAGGCAACTTTGGCGTCACGGGAGAGTTCTCCTTTGGGAGAACGCTTTGGGCCCTTCTGAGGCCACAGTGCTGAGCTCGGCCCTCGAGCCTGGCCCCCACTTGTGACAGCCCTGAGGTTCTAGTTGAACGCGAGTGTGCTCCCCACCCAGCCTCTCCCACCACCAAAGTGAATACGAGAGTGCTCCCCACCCAGCTTCCTCATATCACCAAAGTGAACACAAGAGCGTTCCCCATCCAGCCTCCTCCTGCCATCAAAGTGAACACAAGAGTACTCCCCATCCAGCCTCCTCCTGCCACCGGGGTCACGTCCTAAAAAGAGCAGCCACCAGCACACGGCACCTGCTGCGATTTGACCCTCTATCTAGTCCAGGGCTCAGCCCACAAAGCCGCCTGTTGTGCCGTGGGTCTACAGCAGAGCGTCTCATGCGCCTCGCCTACAGAAATCTCTCCTGCACCCTCCAGAGAAGCAGGCTTCCTTCTGCTCTCAGGAAAGGGACATGAGTGAGCAGAGGTCTTTATTTTCCACCGACCGTGGCCAGGTGGGCATCTGCCTCAAGGGAGCCTCAAGGTCCCGGGCAGGGCAGCACATTTGCCCTTATTATTTCAACACAACAACTCACAACTCACGCCCCATCCCATTTCTCATTCATTCTTCGTGGAAAAAATAAATCAGACTCCAGAAGTGGCTCCCATCCTGATCCCTGTATTCTCGAAAAGTCTCCAGTTTAAGCAGCCATGGCACAGTGGTAAAGCTAGGGGCTTCAGACCCGACCCCTCTCCAGGGAGAGAACGTGGTGAGGGGTGGGCTTTCTCTTGCCTCCACTCCCTCCTCTATAAGGGGCACACTGCCTGCCTTGTCTGAGAGGCGCTCGCACACCCAGTGGGGGGGGGGCTGCCCTCTCTGCTGTGCAGGGAGGCAGGGGCTCACGATGTCATCTCCTCAGATTATGCAAATCGCCTCACAGGGAGTGCGGGGCAGGCGAGGACAGGCTTAAATTCAGACTCTGCCACAACCTGGCCCCAGGTCCCCAGAAAAATCACTTCTCTCTCTGAACATCTGTCTCCTACCCTTAAAATGAGACCACTGGACTACAGATATCCTTCAATTCCTCCATTCAGCATCATATTTGTTACTGTTGCTGCAGAAGAGAACGCAGCAAACACAGCTGCTGGAAACACAAGTTTCCTCCCTTGGTCCCCGTGGGCCGGAACCTGGGCACAGCCAAGCTGGGTCCTCTGCTCAGGGTCCCTCAGGCTGTAGTGCAGCTGTTGGTCAGGCTCTTCACTCTATGCACGTGCCTGTGTGCCTGTGCATGTGTGTGCTGATGTGTGCTTGCTCGCATGCGTGTGTGAGCCTATGCACGCATGTGCACACACGTGCGTGCACACATATGTGCGTGTGCCTGTGCCTGTGTGAGGGCATGCATGTGCACATGCACTGTGGCAGGAAGGTGTGGTGGACATCTCAGGTGGGCGGCTTGCACTGTGACACCTCCAGGCCCCCAACATGAAGGTAGCCTGCTGGTGCAAAGCCTGCCTCTCTGAGAACTACGCAAGTCCCTGAAAGGCGAGCCACCCACTGCCTTCCCCACCCCTGGGAGGGCCTGTAATTTCTGGGGGAGTCCGTGAGCAGCCCCTGGTCTCCAGCCCCCTCATTGTGAAACCTCACACCCCAGGGACCCAATGTGAGGACACAAAGCACTGGCCAAGGGAGCAGGAAAACTCTGGGAACACTGGAGGGGGTTGACTCCATGTAGGCCCGAAGACTTTATGTGTTTCCACAAATGGCGTCCCAAGGGCAGCGATTCCTGATGCGTAAGCCTTCGATCTCTAACCTAAAACATCACACCTGCATCTATCACTCAGCCTTCCATACTCCACAGCAGAAAACAGCCCGAGAACTAGACACCCCCAGAAACCACAAAACGAGAGCCTCAGAGGCACCGAGGTCCCATCCTCACAGACCCAGGCCAAGGTCTTCACTCTTAAAGCCACTTGGAGCTTTGATTGAAGTGGTTCCTTCAGTTTAATAAGTCACCTTAAGGCTGTGTCCTAGCGTGGGAATGAGTGCAAGAAACTAGGTTGGAAAAAAGGCAATAGAGATAGCTAGAGCTTGAGATAGAGATTGAGATAGAAATAGAGATAAAGATGATAGAGACAGAGACAGATAGAGGTGGAGACACATATAGAGATAGAGAGATATATAGAGATAGAGACAGAGACAGATATAAAGACAGAAATAGAGATAAAGATGATAGAGACAGAGATAAAGATAGAGATAGAGATGGAGACAGATATAGAGATAGAGAGAGGTTAGAGATAGAGAGACAGAGACAGAGATAGAGATAAGGATGATAGAGATAGAGACAGAGATAGAGATAGAGACAGGTAGAGATAGAGAAAGGTTAGAGATAGAGATAGAGACAGACAGAGATAGAGATAAGGATGATAGAGATAGAGATGAAGACAGACATAGAGATAGAGAGAGGTTAGAGATAGAGAGACAGAGACAGAGATAGAGATAAGGATGATAGAGATAGAGACAGAGATAGAGATAGAGATGGAGACAGATCTAGAGATGGAGACAGAGATAGAGATAGAGATGGAGACAGATCTAGAGATGGAGAGAGATATAGAGATAGAGATAGAGACAGATATAGAGACAGAGATAAAGATAAAGATGATAGAGATAGATAGAGATAGAGACAGAGATAGAGATAGAGATAGCGATAGAGATTACAGAGATAGAGATAGAGATAGAGATGATAGAGGTAGAGACAGAGATAGAGAGAAAAAGAGAGAGAGATGTAGGTGTAGGGGTAGGTGTAGATATATTAATATAGGTATAGCTGTGGGAATAGATGTAGGTGTTAGTATAGGTGTAGGTGTAGATGCAGGTGTAGGTATAGGTGTAAGTGTAGGTGTAGATGCAGGTGTAGGTGAGGTGTCAGCATAGGTGACAAAGGTGTAGGTATAGATGTAGAGGTAGGTGTCTGTATAGGTATAGATATAGATAAGGGCATAGCTATAGGTACAGATGTAGGTGAAGGTGTAGATATATGTATAGATATAAGTATAGATATAGGTGTAGATATAGGTGTAGATATAGGTGTAGATATAGGTGTAGCTATGCGCATAGGTATAGATGTAGGTATAAGTGTAGATGTAGGTACAGATACAGACATAGATACAGATGCAGGTGTAGGTATAGGTGTAAGTGTAGAGGTAGGTATATATATATAGACGTATAGATACAGATGTAGGTGTAGGTGTAGATATAGATATAGGTGTAGCTACAAGTGTATGTATAGGTGTCGGTGGAGAAGTAGGTATAGGTGCAGATATAGACATAGAGACATAGCTGTAGATATAGGTGTAGGTACAGGTGTAGGTGTCCGTGTAGAGGTAGGTACAGGTGTAGCTATAGACATATAGATGCAGGTCTATACACATACAGACACACCTACATATAGAAAGTAGAAAGTGTGGGTTAAATTATCATGGGATGATTATTAATGCACTAGAGCAATGCTACCGTTTTGTGGGGGAATCTGTTCCCGTGTCTTAGCCTTTTCAAGAAACACTGGCTTCCAGCAAACAACACCGGGGACAGGGGACTATGCATAGCCAGGGAATTCCCTGTTGTTCATTTTCCGTGTTTTCAGAACGTGGTTAGAACTGGGCACATCCCTGGACACTGAAAGATCTCCATAGGTAGCTTGAAGGGATGAAAGCGTGTAGGTCATTGTTTCCAGAACCGTCCAGGGTTCTGATCTATGATTCGTGTGGGATTCAGGAGCAGGCGCTAAACATCTGTGTGTCAGCTCTTAACAGCTGCCAAACAGAATCCATCAACCGTGTTTCCTGGTTTTATTTCACCTTCATATGTGATCTTCAAAATATCGGTATATTTTGGCTGGGCGTGGTGGCTCACGCCTGTAATCCCAGCACCTTCGGAGGCCGAGGCGGGTGGATCACCTGAGTGTGAGACCAGCCTGGACAATGTGATGAAACCCTGTCTCTACTAAAAGTGCAAAAATTAGCCGGGCATGGTGGCAGGCGCCTGTAATCCCAGCTACTTGGGAGGCTGAGGCAGGAGAATTGCTTAAACCTGGGAGGCGGAGGTTGCAGTGAGCTGAGATCGTGCCACTGCACTCCAGCCTGGGTGATAGAGCGAGACTCTGTCTCAAAAACCAAAACAAAACAAAAACAGCATACTTTACTTTACACAAAATAGGTATTGTGTGTCTAAGAGACGCTTATAGGGGAGAAGGCGAGATGGTGGCCAGCAGGATCTCCGGAGGGCGGTGCTGAGGAACCAGACAGCTCCAAGGAGATGAGGCATTTCCCACCAACGTGCCGAAGTCCTGCTTTTCTAATTGAGGCATAACTTTAGAAGCAAAGATTCTCCAGGAAAAGGGGAAAAAAAAAATTACCATTTTAGGAGCACATGGTATAGAGTTATCAGGTGAACCCTGCAGAGAGAATAATAATAATAAAGCATTTCCCATTGAAATCCATGCTTCACTGCGTTTGTGGCCTCCCCTCTGTCCACAGCCACCGAGGTTGCACTTGGTTTTCTGGGGCTCTTGTTCCTGTTTTTCCCACTTGTTTACGACCCACCCACCCCCAGCACGTACCACAACAGACATGAGGGTCCTGAGTTCACGACCCACTCACCCCCAACACACACCGCAACAGACAAGAGGGTCCTGAGTTCACGACCCACTCACCTCCAACACACACCGCAACAGACACGAGGGTCCTGAGTTCAGTTCACAACCCACTCACCCCCAACACACACTGCAACAGACAGGAGGGTCCTGAGTTCACGACCCACCCACCCCCAGCACACACCGAAACAGACACGAGGGTCCTGAGTTCACAACCCACCCACCCCCAGCACACACCGCAACAGACACGAGGGTCCTGAGTTCACGACCCACCCACCCCCAACACACACCGCAACAGACAGGAGGGTCCTGAGTTCACGACCCACCCACCCCCAGCACACACCGCAACAGACACGAGGGTCCTGAGTTCACGACCCACTCACCCCCAACACACACCGCAACAGACACGAGGGTCCTGAGTTGAGTTCACGACCCACTCACCCCCAACACACACCGCAACAGACACGAGGGTCCTGAGTTCACAACCCACCCACCCCCAGCACACACCGCAACAGACACGAGGGTCCTGAGTTCACGACCCACTCACCCCCAGCACACACCACAACAGACACAAGGGTCCTGAGTTCACGACCCACTCACCCCCAACACACACCGCAACAGACAGGAGGGTCCTGAGTTCACGACCCACCCACCCCCAACACACACCGCAACAGACAGGAGGGTCCTGAGTTCACGACCCACTCACCCCCAACACACACCGCAACAGATACGAGGGTCCTGAGTTCACGACCCACCCACCCCCAACACACACCGCAACAGACAGGAGGGTCCTGAGTTCACGACCCACCCACCCCCAGCACACAATGCAACAGTTCAGTTTTAAAATATCTTGCTCTTCCTACGGTCATTAAGTATTTGCACAGTGACTTTCGTATTATTACAGGGGCTGACTCAACTGCTCTTTGACGTGCGAATAGCAAACACATTTCTTGGTTCACTGGAATTTCCGCCTTTTCCCGAGTGGAGATTTCCGAAGGTAACGCACAGGTTTATATTGGTTAGAAACACCTTTTCCCCCTTTGTTGCCTATCAGGGCATCATGTTTTCTGTTATTTTGATAAGTGTTTAAACTAGAATGGAATTTAGAATCTAGAAAACTTCTCATTAAAAGATTATAAATCACGGGCCGGGCGCAGTGGCTTGCATTTTCTACCCCGAAAAATTATTTCACTTTGGCAACACGTGTAGATATGAGCAATAAAATGTGCCTTATAAAAATATTGTCAAAGTGCCTTTATGGTGATATAAAACCCTGTTATAACTCCAATCAGTAACATTAAGTCACTCATATTGTGGAGTGAAATTCAAGGATGAATTATGCCCCGCAAATGTGGGTTGCTTAATAAAATAGAGTGCATTTTAGTGTGCTTCCAAACTGCCTGAAATGCTAGATCGGGCCAAGTCTTTCCCACCCACCAGCTGTAGCTCCCTGAGTGCTTTTCATGTACACATTATTATGTGGGGACTCGCACTGCTGGGGCCTTCAGAAAGTGATCGTTAATGTGGTGCAGTTGTATTGAACTGTCCACTCTGCTATTAAATCAATCACAGGGAATTATAAAGCAATGATTATCTGGGAAAATTTCAGCTTTCTGATTCTTCTCATCAAATGAAACAGCAATACTGCTGCTGGGGCCCAGTGGGTCTGCGTTTGGGATGAGCAAGTGGAGATTCTCTTAGTCTTTTATATGCAGGTGATGTTTGTTCACAAATGAATGAAGACAAAATTCATGAATGAAAAAACGAATGAAGAAAACAAATTTCCATTTTTTTTTTTTTTTTTTTTTTTTGGTTAAAGAAGCCACATCCGCCTTTCTCATATTCTTGCTGTTACCTGGAAAATGAGATAACCCGGATTTAACTAAACCCAAAGAGAAGCTGATTCTGCCAATCCGATTCCGCCAATCGCCCAGCAGCGTGATTTCTTGTCTCCATCATTATTTTAAACTGCACGTCTAAATAAAACAGCTTGTCTTCTCCTTCCTCCCCAGTGGCAAGAGGCTCCCCTCTCCGGGTCTCCAGGCCCCGTCTTGCATGGTGGGTGCGTGGCTCGGCTGTGCCTCTGCACACATGGAGACCGTCCAGACCCAGGAGCAGCGGCTGCCCAGCCTGCAAGTTCCTTTCGGAAGCAAAGGCACGTGAGCGCCCATGCATGCTGAGGCCGGCACAGCTGGGTGTCTGGGAGCCGCGCAGTGATGGCGCTGACAGGCCAGGCCAGTGCCCCTGACCACTCAGGAAGGCTGGAGGCTGCTCCCACCAGGCGACCCCCTATCTCCTCTGGGTGACAACACTCCCCTCTCAGCTTCTCCAAAGGTCGAGCCAGATAACCCGGGGCCCCGCCGAGGCCTTATCTGCACCCTCCCCCTCCTGTCCCCCGAGGAGGGACAGGGTGCAGAGGGGCCTCCTCAGAGAGCCGGCGCTGGGATGAAGCATGAGCCTCACGCCCTCCGTCCTCAGTGGGAGTCAGCCCAGGGACTGCGGAATCCTCCACTCAGGGGTCGCCAGGCCCCGTGTCCTTGCCTCTCCCTGCGTCCTTGCCTCCCAGCCCCCGTCCGCACAAAGTCATATCACTAATTCATGTGGCACCGAATGAGGAAGCAGGTGGAGGTGGCTTTCCTGGAAATGGGGGTCTCAGATGCCGTGGGGGGAGGTCCCCCCACAGCGGGGCCAGTTTGCCTGCCAGCTTCCCACGTGCCTGTGTATCTGGCTGGCCTCGCCCCTCCCAGCTCCAGCAGGCCTTGGGTTGCCTTGCTGTGACCACGCTGGCCTATCTCTGCCCGTCTTTTTGTTGGTGTCTTCTTCCTGGGTGTCTCTGTGTCCACACTCCCCTCGTGTGAGGACACTGGTCTTATTGGATTTAAGGCCCCACCAGACCCACTCGGTAGGGCCTCATCTTACCTTGATTACATGGGAAACAGCCATGTTGCCAAGTGAGGCCACATTACAGGTCCCAGGTGGATGTAAATTCTGGGGACACTATCCACCCAGAGCAGGTGCTGACACACTCGTCCCAAGGCCTGGCGAGCCCCTGACGCCCTCAGCTCAATCCACCTTCAGCTCTTGGGGCTCTCATCTCTGCCCCCTCCTGAAGGCCTCAGCAGGGCTGGGGTGCACACGGGGCCGGGACTCTGCCACAGAGCAGCAGTGCCTGCAAGACGTGGGGGCACCCCTGGCACCGCCTCGTGCCACGCCTCACCCAGGACCATCTGGGCCATGTTCAGTCCCTGAGCAGCAGGAGTTGGCATCAGGGCCTGGGTCTGTGATGTCAGCCCCCCGCCAGGTGGTGAGGAGCCATCCTCCCCACAGAGGAGGTGGCTCCAGCTCCCCGGGGCTTCATGTGGGACACCGCAGCGAGCAGGGCTCACGAAGTGGCCACCCGCACAGCCCTCTGGGCTGCGCAGGGGTTCCCTCCAGTGATGTGCAGGAAGATGTAGGGTTAATGCCCGCGGACGGCAGCTTTTTCGCGGCTCCAAGTTGTGTGTGACCCAGACTTGGGAGCACAGCAGGGAAATCAGGAGCTGGTCTTGTCCCGACATTAGAGAGAGTGAGGAAGATCATGGATTAATTAAATAAAAGACTAAGCAGGACAAACCTTTGAACAGGAGGCATAACATTTAAGAATAAAACCAGCCCAGAGGGGTAAAGGTCGGAGAAGATCAAGTAAGGCACTAATAGTTGCGCTTTTTCCATTTTCCTATCGATCAATATTACATTTTTTCCAGCTAAAATGCAGCTGCAGAGTTATTGCTGACCTTTTCCTCACCCTTCCATTGCGTATAAAATCACAGCAAAATAACAAACGACTTTATAAGCCACAGAATTTTTCTGATCCAAACCCCTCAGGTGAGCTAAGACCTCCCTCAAAATCTCTTTCTTTTGGAAATAGGAGGAATGGGCTTCTCTCTGCTAATTCGCTGCTGGAGAACACTTGCCTTTAAAACAAATCACCATTTAAAAACTGGTTTCATCATCTCCACCAGCCACGCTCAGAGGATGGTCGTGCCATCCTTTCTGAGTGTTGACTGCATGGTTCTAGAAGGCCAGGTCTGATCTCACACAAATGTAGACATCGTACCCACGATCGATGCTTTCGGAAGCAGGGTTACGAGTCCACGCTTCGTCAATCGCAGTTGATCAGATCATGCTTTTTCTGTCGGAGAAAGTATTTAGGTCACTGTCCAAAATACTTCATAGGAGCTGCAGAGGAAAAGTCCCACACAGAGAGGAAAATCCACATGAAACCCGTCTGCAGGGTCGCGTCCTGGGCCGGGCTTTAGGGGAGAGACTGACCCTCAGGCCAGACACACGACCATCTGCTCATTTCCATGGAAGCTGAGCTTGCTGGCTGTGGTCATCAGCGAGTCTCGGTGGAAACTGCGCACGGGGCGTCCGCATCACGTGATCCCAGGAGAACAGAAGAGGGAATTGCGGTTTAAGATCCAAACAAGTGGCAGGGCACAGTGGCTCACGCCTGTAATCCCAGCAGTCTGGGAGGCTGAGACTGACGGATCACCTGAGGTTGGGAGTTCGAGATCAGCCTGACCAACACAGAGAAACCCCGTCTCTACTAAAAATACAAAAAAAATTAGCCACGTGTGGTGGCAGGCACCTGTAATCCCAGCTACCTGGGAGGCTGAGGCAGGAGAATTGCTTGAACCCAAGAGACAGAGGTTGCGGTGAGCCGAGATTGCACCACTGCACTCCAGCCTGGGCAACAAGAGCGAAACTCTGTCTCAAAAGAAGAAAAGAAAAGATTTAGATTTTAAGTTTTTTAGTGATTGACCTAATCTAGAAACTATCCCTGTTACAGGACAGACTCGAGTGACTGGCTTAGCAGAGTTCATAGTTCATGGCACCTTTGTGAATTGTGCGGCACTGTCCACAGCAGGCTTTTCTGTGAGCGCTCAGTATGGTTCTCACATGAGCAGCAAACGGACTTAATTCCCACACACTAGAACCCTAGTCCATTAACACAAAGCCTCTCTTATTTTGAAGTTAGTATAATATTTTCAAGAAGGCAGGTTAATTTTTTTAACACTGTACTCATTTGGTTCTGCTTAAAACTAATGAAGAGTTCCAGTAATTATTTATCTTAAATAATTTTTTTAAAATGTATATATGCAAGCATAGCTTGCCAAGTAGATGTGGCTGTTAGGTGGAATTTATATTTGCTCTTCAGGACTCAGGATTGGGTTAAAAGGTACATTTTGCTAATTACAGTGGGTTCAAGGTGTTTGTTGCGGAGAATCCTGAGCCATGGCTGGATGGCCCTGCGGCAGTGTGAGTGACAGCGCAGCATATCCACAGGTTCACCCCCAGCAGCGAGGGGACCTGCCCAGCTCCGGAGAGTTGACAGAGAACTGAAGCAGGAACAGGGCTGGGTCCAGCCGCAGCCCCTAGTTCAGTCCAGGTGGGACCCTCCCGAGGCTGTGGGGAGGGAGAGTGGGGGCTGGGAGACAAAGGGCAGGTGGGTGTTAGTGAGTGCTGAGTCCTGGGGCAGGGCTGGGGAGGTCTGGAGCCACCTGGGTTCTGAGCTAATGCAGGAGTCCTCCCCTTACCTACACGCCTCCTCTTTCCTGAAGGGTCACAGGGACAGCCTCCAGGAAAAGCCAGGCCAGGAGGGGGAAGCGAGACTCTGGGCCTCTGCATGCCGGTGTGGGGACGGCTCACTCTCCAGGCTTCCGTGGGTGAATCTGAAAAGAGGAGCCCCTTCCCTCCAAGGCTCAGAGCCCTGCAGTCCCACCAGAACCCAAGCAGGGAGCCAGCTGCACAACCACACGCTGGCCTAGGGAGCCTCTCCCCTCCCAGTGGGAAGACTGGCTGACCCCTGCAGGCCCAGGCAGCTGGAGGCGGAGGTCGTCAGGGCCAGGTGGCGGGGGGCCAAGGTCGCCAGGTCCGGGTGGCAGGGGGCCAAGGTTGTCAGGCCTAAGCAGTGGAGGGCGGAGGTCACCAGGCCCAGGCAGTGGGGGTTGGAGGTGACCAGCACAGGCAGTTGGGGAGGCGGGTGGAGGTCACTAGGTCCAGGCATTGGGAGGTGGAAGTCACCAGGCATAGGCAGTTGGCGGGGGTGGGGGGCAGAGGCCAGCAGCACAGGCAGTGGAGGTGGAGGTCACCTGGTCCAGGCAGTGGGGGTACAGGTCACCAGCACTGGCAGTGGGGAACGGAGGACACCAGGCCCAGGCAGTGGGGGTACAGGTCACCAGCACAGGCAGTGGAGGTGGAGGTCACCTGGTCCAGGCAGTGGGGGTACAGGTCACCAGCACAGGCAGTGGAGGTGGAGGTCACCTGGTCCAGGCAGTGGGGGACAGAGGTCACCAGCACAGGTGTGTGCTGATCAGCACAGGCCAACGAGCTCCCTGAGCAGAGTCAGACGTGGCCCTTGTAAAGACCTCACTTCAGGTGCTGGGGGGTCACTTCTCACTAGTACCAGCTCCTTGGACGGCTCCCACTGCAGCTGCGTTGCTCTGTGCAGAATCACAGCCAGGCAGAGCCTCGGGGAGCCTGAGAAGGTCCCCTTAAGCTCGAGGAGAAGCTGCCCCGAGGGTCCTGGATCATCACCATTTATTACAGACATGGCTACAATCAACTGAACAGCCGAGCTCGATTCCGGGTCCCCCGTGGCACGAAACGCTCTTAAGTATCACCCGACACAGGCGTCAGTGCCCTGTGTCTGGGGTCCACAGAGAGGAAGGAACACCCAGTCCTGCCCTGGGGATGCCCACCAAAAAACAAGACCCCCACCTGAGAGCCACACGGGCAGGGACAGGGAGGCTTCCACCAGGGAGCCCTGCCCAGCTGCAGCTGGCTTCGGGGGAGGGCTGGAGAGGGACATGAGGACGGGGGCCCCACCGACAGGACAGTGTGGAGGGAGAAGAGAGGAGAGAAAGACCAACCCAATGGGGACCCACGGAAAGGCCCCAGGGGGCAGAGACAGGCTGCGGACAGGGGCCTGGCCTCTGGGACACAGAACAGCCGTGGTGTGAGAACAGCCCAGCAACAGGGTCCACAAGTGTCCCCGACAACATGCAGTCAGCTCGCGGACAGCGAGGGCCCCAGAACAGGCAGCTCCCAAGCAGACCAGTGCTGTTTAAAGATTGCCACGAACAGCTCTTTCAACCAGAGCCGAGTGCCTTGGAGGCCTTGAGGCTGTCATCGTCACCTGCTGCCTCCAGGAAAGAATGCAAAACCCTAAAATAGGAAACGGGCCAGCAGAGGAGGGGCCGGCACGCAATCATTGAAAGGGGGGGCTGTTGCCCACCGCCTCTTCTTAGAGTAAGAACGGGGAGAGTCATCAGGCCTCTGTCTGTGGAACAGCAGCTCCATTCAATAGTCATCAAAGGTAACAGACAAATTAGCATTATTAGTACAAAGTAGAGGGTTCAGCAAAACTAACAACACACTGAAAGATGAAAAATGGTGACTCGTGCATGTGGCTTTTATTTTTAATGACACAAAGCTCATCTCTGCAGAGTTTGCTGTCTTCTTCAAACTGTGCAGCCAATCTCACCCACAGACTGAAGAAGACAGCTTGTAAATAACAGGAGGAAACTTAAGTGGAGCATTTAATTTTCTCTTCGGTTAAAATAAAAAAAGGAAATGCTGGAAATGGAAATGATGACGAGAAATAAGCAAGAAAATAAGCCATGATTTATCTGGCACAGCACTTTATTTTTACGTAAAATTGGGATTTTGTTGATAAGCATTTTTACTGAAGCCAAAAAGACCTCTCCGTCAGTAATGTTTTAATCCTAACATCTGGATAGAAATTAATTGTTCCATTTACAAATTAAACGAATCTTGTGAAGAATAATGTTTACCAATAAAATGTGCCTTAAAGATCTGGAACATCAGAATTTTTCTTCCTGTAAACCACAAAAAAAGAATTTTTCATATGAAAGAAAACCATGAGGTTTATGGAGCTCTGGAGCGTTTGTGAGCAAATCCACCAGGGAGGCCCGTGGTGGCACCTCTAGACTCAGGTGAGGGTAATGCGTCTGCAGAGTGAGCCTCAGCATTGGGACGCTGTGTGACCAAAGGCAGGACACAGCCATCGCAGCACAGAGGGGTCCCCGACGCACAACAGGGCTCGCGGTGTGCCCGCAGCAGCTTTCTTCAAAATTACCCAGACGTTAGAGCAATGCTAGCCCCTCAACATGGGCTCCGAGAACGTGGGAAGTCAGCCTGCCTGCCACAAAGCCGCCACGTCCTCCCATCCGGGTGTGAATAAAGCACCTGCAAATACCTCCTTAGTTGGAACTGAAAAAAAATATACAAAAAAATCATTCAAATACATTTCTGTATTTTATTGTTAGATGCAACATTCGCCTTGGTTTATATAAATGGTGAGATTTCCCGATGCAAAGTTTTCATCGTGATTTTCTGGGGGCCTGTCATGAAGATGGAGATTACGTGACACGGCGTCTGAGCCCCGTCAGCTGCCGCCACGCCTGTCTCCCGGCAAGCTGACCTGCCCCTCGTCTCTGTCTCTCTCCTCCAGATCCCAAGACTTGGCCTTCACCGGTCGCCCTTTGTCTGGGGAAGGACGGATGAGGCCCCGGGGAGCCGACTATCTCATTTCCCTTCCATTTACCTCGTAATCGTGTCTCCGAATAATCTCCCGCACTGGAAAAGAGGCTGCTTGTGACTTGTTTAGAATCTCAGTCTGCCAATTCCTCCATCCACATATCATCCTGAGGGGTCTAAACGCTCCCAACCCTCCGGAACCAGTGGGGTCCGCACTGTTCTGCGCCCCAGGCTCCATCTCTGCCCGCAGGGTTTGGGGTTGTGGGTGAGTTCTCCTGTGAGCACCCCAGCCCGGGACGGAGCCGCAATCCATTTATGAGCCAAGGCTGCGCCATGCCTTGCAGATTTATTTTTCTCTTTCAATAACATCATAGCATCCGAGAAAACACCTCACTCGCCCTCATTTTAAAAGACATAATGAAATCTCATTTTTAATTACCTGGACAAAAAGGTTTCAACTCCATCAGATCGCCTCTCCGGGCCCGCAGAGGCATTAACAGGCTCCAGAACCAATTACCTGCATTTCCTCTTTACTTATTGCAAATGTGACCTTTTGTGAGAATTTGATTGTGAGCCTCCCGCTGTGAGAGGGTAACCATGGGCGGGGGCAGCGTCTGAGGCCCGTCTCCCCTCACGTCCACGCTGCTGTTAATTTTAATCCCCTCTGATGGCTGCAGGACAAGCAGGTGTCTGAGACCCAGTGCAGAGCAGGCAGAGGAGGTGCCAGCTCAGGAATGAGAGGAACCGGGCTGTGTGGTCCTTCCAGACACAAACCCACGCCCACGACTTGGAGGGAGGGGCACCTGCTCCGATCTTCAGCAGGAGAAGAAAACACTTGTTCTGAATGTGGTTCCAGAATCACCTCTGCCACCTCGGAAACATGGATGGCCGGGGCGGCAGGCACGAAGCTGAGGGCTTCAACTGGGTTTCAAGCCAGAACTCCAGGATGTCGGGTGGAGCGCGAGGGCAGGTGTCCCGGCTGGGCCCTTTAAAAGATGCAGAGAAGGGTACACATTGACCCCGCATCTGAAATGGCACAGGCGGCAGAGGTAGGTGTAAGAAGCCCCGAATGCCCGGAGTGGTGGGAGACCTACCAGCTCTGCAGAGGCCCAGGGAGGCAGGCGCAGCTCCCAGCAGTGACTTGGAGAAAGGCGAACTTGATGGGGGAGACACCGCTGCCTGGCCCGGGGCAGAGAAGAGGGAGCAGCCTGGAGGCGGAGGGTCCCACATCCCCGCCTGACAGAGGGCTACAGGAAGGGGCTCCAGGCCCCGCTGGTGGATCCCTGCCGCCTCCCTGGTCCTAGGTGGGCTCTGCAGCAGGGGGCCTCCGTGGAGACAGGAAGCCACCCGGGGGACAGGCAGGGCGCACGAGCCTGGATTAGTGAGCGGGCACGGCCCCAAGGATGTGCCACAGCAGAGGCTTCTCTCACCATCCCCCAGGCTGGAAGTCCAAGGTCAGGGTGCGGCTGGGCTGGACCCTCCCAGGGCCTCGCTCCTGGCCATGCAGACTCCGTGTCCTTGCGGGGTCTGCCTCTGTGCCTGTCTGTGTCCTCACCTCCTAGAAGGGCACCCGTCCTAGTGGATCAGGGCCCACCCTAACGACCTCTTTAGAGGGCCCGTCTCCAAACACAGTCAGGTTCTCAAGCACTGGGTCAGGATGTAAACATATGCATGTGGGGGGCGTCATTCTGCCCATGACAGAGACAGAAATGGAGCCCAGGCTGCGCTGGCCACTGACCCCTAGTCCCTCCCACAGCTCTGAGAAGGCCGGGCCCCATCGGGTGGGCCACAAAATTCAGAGTACGCATGCAACGTAAGAGGCCAGGGCCCTCTTTAGGATAAAGCTATGAGGATCGGTGATGAACTCTCCAATTCTCAACTCCAGCCTTTTCTACCACATTGGCAGTTTTTCAGGTTAATCAGCACAGCCCTTGAGCAGGGAAATGAGGATGTGCCGTGGGCCTTTGAGTTGCTTTCACACATCAGACACCCCCGAGAGCCCAGACTCCAGGAATTTCACCTTCGGAGGGGTTCAACTGAGGCTGAGTTCAAAGCCCCACCTGTGCCCCTTCATATTAGTAAGAAGGTCCCCGCCATCACAGTGGGGCTGCTGCAGACGCAGGTGCTGTCACGGGACCAGTCCACGATGCTGTCACTTTTACCTATAGCTCCAATTTTTGACTCGTGTGCAAATGGGCCAGCGTGACTGTCCTGGCCATGGGGGTGTCCCATCCATTTCTTCTCAGAGCTGGGCTTTGGCGCCAGGTTCTGCTCTCAGGGACTCACGCCCATGCCCCGTGGGCTCTGTGGCTGGAGGAGGCGGAGGCAACACCCAGCACCAGGTCCTCACAGTCTTTGCAGCACGCGGTGCTCAGCGGAGATCAGAAGGCACCATCCTTTGTTCACACCCGAGCTGGGCAGGCCCCTGCAGCTGGTCTGAACATGGGTCAGATGTACCCAGAAGGGGCCACCGGGATGTGTTCCTGGCCTCAAGCACACGGTGTCCTGTGTGGGGACAGTTTATTGCTGCTCCTGGCACCGCTCACACCGAGGCGTGTGCAGGTTGCGTTTTGCCTTCAGCCGAGCCCTGGGCGTGCCCGGGTGGTTTCTGAGGTTTCTTGGGGGTCTGGGCTCTCATCACGTAAACAAACAGCTCGAGGGTCTAGCCAGGAAGTGTGAACCCAAGTCAGGTGGGATGCGGGCGACTTACTCTAAACAAACAAGCTACTCTGTTTTGTTTTGTGCTTGTAGGGATTTACTTTAGAAAGAGGCTGCAGAGATGGAGAAGGAAGCAGAGGTGGCTACAGAGAGTGGGAGGGAAGGAGAGGGCTGTAGCCTGCCTCTGCCGGCACTGGGGAGGAGGAGGGGGAGGAAGAGAAGGAAGGATGAGGAAGCCCAATCTGCCTAGCAGAATGAGACCCCACAACTAGGATCAAGCTGCATCCAACGGCGCAGACAGTGAAACCGGGCTCTCCCGCCGCTCCCATGCCTGCGCGCGGCTCCGCCTCTCCCTGCGCGCGGCTCCGCCTCTCCCTGCGCGCGGCTCCGCCTCTCCCTGCACACCGCCTGCTCCGGCTCCCGCTGTGGCTGCGCCCCTCCACGCAGACAGGAAATGCCCACGGAGAGCCCCAGGACACGCAGGAGCAGGCCTCCGGCAGGTTTCGTGCCCCCTGAGGGCTCCGAGTTCACGGACAGCCCCTTGTCGCTGTGTCCTCACTTCGTGGGTCAGGGAGCTCTCTGGAGTCCCTTTTATAAGGGCACGAATCCCATTCCTGAGGGACCCTCCTCCTCACACCACTTCATACCTCCCTCCTCATAACCCCACCCAGGGTTTCAACACTCGGATCTGGGGGGGGGCGCAGCCATGCAGACAACAGCAGTCCCGGCTGTTAGAGGACATTGCTGAGCTGACCTGGCCAGACGATGTGAACATCCGGGGAGGGGGGCCCCACAGGCCACAGGGCCAGGAGCATGTTTCCAGAAGAGGAGCCGCAGTGTGCTACCAGCCGGTCCATCTATGCAGTCAAGTCACGCCGTCCTACCAGCCGGTTCATCTATGCACAAAGTCAAGCTGGGAAACAGCTCCACGCGAGGGCCGTGATGGGGCAGGGGATGCCAGGCGTGGCCCCCGTGCCTTCAAAGTCCTCTCCACAGTGGTGAACAGCGTGCTCTTGCACCAGAGCCTCTAAATCATGAAAGTGCCAGAAATCCCCAAAAAGGTAAAAAAGAAAACGTAATTATTGTAAGACCTGAGAAGTTTAGGTAGATAAAAAATAGTCCAGGAAGTTGAGGCTGGATCAGTTTTCAATCCTGGGTCTGCCTGGTTTGAATATTTCTTACTGTTACCTCCTGACAAGACCAGCCCGAAAGCAGATCACCTACATGCAGACGAAGCTGTTCTTAGAGTTCTTATGATTCATTCATGTTATTAGACTTCATGCATTTACAATTCTTTAAATAAATCAACTGAAATTTAATTGAGTTAGATGTTAGCGTTTTAAATTTTAAATAACTGCACAAAAATGAAATTTAAAGTCTCCCTGTGTCTAATAAATTAGTACTGTAATGGTGATATGAGCCTGAGGAACAGCGCAGTTTAGCGTGAATGGAGAGGGCTGACCGGAGGGTCCCGAGGCTGGGCCGCGGGAGAGCAGTCACTTCCACGGGGACCAGGCCTCCCCATCTGGAAGCAAGCATGCTAAAGCTTGGGCAGCTCTGTCTTGGGAGAAAGACTGAACAGTCACGCGTGCTGCACTGGGAGCACCCCCAAATACCTCCTCCTCACCCAGGAGGTCATCCTTGAGGCGGGGCCTCCAGCCAGGCAGTCTTTTCTAGGCCAGGCCAAGCCAAGCCAAGCCACTCCCCAGGTCAGCGGGCACTGTGGACACTAGCTCGTGGTGGAGACAGCCCTGGAGCCACGAAGCTGATGCGGCGAGGCCGTCCTTGGGGCCAGGTTTGCTGGGGTGGGCAGTGGTTCTAAGGGCCCTACCCCTCTCCTGAACGCTGCTGCCAGCAGAACCAGAAACACACCTGTGACCAAGGGTGGTGTAGGACTGCCAAGGGTCCTTCCCTGAAAATAACTGTCATTCGGAAGCAATGGCATCGCTGCCTGCTGGCTTAGCACGCCGTGCTTGTGTGACAGGATAAGAATCCCGGATGGATGCCCTTCCCTGGCCACAGAAGCAACCACAGGAGGAAACTTGCTTCCTGACTTCCTTGTGCTGACCTCTGAAACCCAAGGCTGGGAACCACCAGTGTCTGGGTCTGGACACAAAATGGAAAATGATGGTTCACTGTTGACCAGTTAATTCACTCTGGAACGACATCTCCCGCTCAGCTCATCTGCCGTAGATGATTGATTTCTTGGAATAAATCATAATTAGGTAGAATATGGATTCACTTTGCTAAAAGAACTTGAAGTTTAAAAAAAAAAAAAAGCTTCAACATAATCAACTGGGTCAGTTTACTTCTCCCGATACTGTATTTGTAAAATTGTGGTGACCGTTGAAAGCACGAGAAGATCCATTCATGCACTGCTTTCCCAGGAAGGCCAGCAGGACGCTGCTCCCACGATTTCCACTTGCTTCTTGGAGAGCAAGGTCACTTTCTCCGTTTCTAAATTGCCACTGGCTTTTGTAGAAAAGACAACTTGGGATCTGAGAACAGGAATGCTTGCTTTGGGCCACACCTACTTGTTGAGAACTTACCAGGAGTGGTCGCAGAATTCACAACGGGCAGTGTCGGTGCCTCGGTGTGGCTTCCCCGCAAGGAGAGCCGGGCAGAGGCAGGCGCCCCCAGGATGCCCTGAACACCCAGGAACGGAGGAGAGTGCAGAGGACACCCTCTCGCCCTGGCCACTGCCCAGATGGCCCCTGGAGGACCCTTACAAAACACATCGCGGAACCAGTGCCGGGACAGAGGAAAATGCCACTGCCAGGATAGTCACAGACGCTTCCCGGCCGCACACGGGCAGGTGGTAAGCGAGCAGGTGCTGCAGGTTCCCGTGGGCATCGTGGGCCCTGACCTTGCAAAGCCGAGCCGTGAGCCAGAGCATCCAGCACTGGCAGGGGAGAGAGGGACACACTGCCTGGGGACAACTGGGGAAGCCCAGGGGCAGCAGTTCCAAGCTGTGGCCTGAGAGCGAGCTGTGGCCACTGGGGTCCACCGCTGCCCTGGTTGGCTTCCTCCTCCTGCCTGGCACTAACCCTGCTCTGCCCAGAGCCCCTCTCAGGTCACGGCACCACGGAGAGCTAGCAGAGGGGGCTCGGCAGGGCCTCCCAGCGCATGCAGCTGCAGGTTACCATGTGGTGTGAACAGCGTGCCTCATCTTCCATGGCCACCCTCAGCCGGAGAAATCGCCTGCCGGGTGGGGAAACCAGCTTCACCCCTGGGAGTTGGGTTGCTGGGCCTCGGCCACTGTTGGTCCCCAGGTACCCATGATCATCACTGTGGCAGCAGAGACACGTGCTGGGCTTCAGGCACCTCCTGACTTGGTGGTGCCCAGGTCCTCACGGGACCCTCTGTCACTGCCCCCCCTCCCCCCACCCAACTACCTAAGCAGCTCTCTTCTTTGCCTTCTGCCCACCAGTACAAGGGCTGCAAAGTGGCCAGGTGGCCCTCACAACCGCAGCTCCATGGCTGCCTCACTGCAGCGCGGGGCAGAAGCAAGACTGGGGGCCCAGCAGCTGAGGCTGCAGAAATGAGAAGCATAAACTCCAAGTGTGTCCCAAGAGGGGCAATAAGAAGGGCAGGTCCTGCTTCCCTCCTCACCCTCAGGCCCTTGAATCCAATGTTTGGAGACTCAGTGCCACTGTCTGGGGCAGAGACACCTCAGCTGAGCCTTTGTCATCCCACCTGCCTCTGGGAGGGGACACCGCAGGACCACACTTCCGCAGAGTGTGCACGTCGCCTCGAAATGGGGCCCTTGGCTGCAGCAATGCTGTGTGGTCCCTGGAGACAGGTGAGGCTTCTGTGGGTCCTCAGGGGTGCATGGCGCGGCTCAGCTGGATCAGGCTGGGAAGGGAGCCCCCGTCAGGACACGCATAGCCTGCTCCCCTGCCTCAGTGACCCCTGGGCACAGGGGCCAAGGTGCAGGCCAGGGGGTCAGAGCCCACACCTGAACAATACCTCCCTGTTGGTCCCATGTGTCCCTCAGCAGCTGACACACACGCTCCGCACCTGCCCGCACAGGACACCCTCTCAGACCTTCTCCCAGGTCAGCCGCTCTTGCCTCCACCAGGCCCCTGACCTGCCAGCCACCTTTCATCATCCCCAAGAAGTGCAGGCACAGCAAAGTCTAAGTCTGTGCTTCCTTCCTTTAAAAGTGAATGGCCAGCCCGGGAGCCAGCGGCCCACGCCTGTAATCCCAACACTTCGGGAGGTCGAGGCAGGCAGACCACTTGAGGTCGGGAGTTTGAGACCAGCCTGGCCGACATGGCAAAACCCCATCTCTACTAAAAATACAAAACTTAGCCAGGCGTGGTGGTGCGGCCTGTAATCCCAGCTACTCGGAAGGCTGAGGCACGAGAATCGCTTGAACCCGGTAGGTAGAGGCTGCCGTGAGCCGAGATCGCACCACTGTGCTCCAGCCTAGGTGACAGAGCAAGACTTTTTCTCAAAAAAAAAACAAAAAACAAAATCCAAAAAAGTGAATGACCAGGTCTTCTGCTCACAGAATGTGGAGGATATGCGCTTTCCCCATGCCTCTTGCTAAGTGCAACTGTGAACCCTGGACCCTGAACACAAAACAAGCACAAGACAGACACTCGGAGAGGAGGGGAGGAGGCAGCCCGGCTGGGCTTGGAACCTGAGGAATGGCATTCCGGGGAGCCCTGGGCTTTTTCCTCATAGATCCGTAACAGATGAAGAAGCCAGCAACACAGAAAGACCAATGGATGCAAACCGCCCCTCCCTCGACCCCCCAAAATGTCCCTGCAAAAGCCTGCTGTCTCTGGCCGGAGACCCAGGGAATGAGCAGTGTAACAGGACGAGAAATGTCTGGATGGGAACTGCTCCATCCAGGCAGTCACCAGGAGCCACACTGCACCCCACCCACGCCAGCAAAGGCCAGTGGGGGAGCCTGGACTCCACCTCTGCCAGGCTGCAACAACGCACCTCAAACCCTACCAAGGTGGTATCGGGAAGCTGCTGAGCAGGAAGCCGTATATGCCCATGTGTAAGGTAACTCCCAGAGCTGCCCACACACAGAGACACTCAGAACACCACAGGTACGAATCCTTCCTGTGTGTGTAATCAAAACATCACAGAGTATCCTATGAATATTTACAATTATTTTTTGTCCATTTAAAGTAATTAATTAAAAGAAACACTAAGCACAGAACAAAAAAACAAAAAGGTGGATGTAAGCCCTAACATATCAATAATTGCATTCAATGTAAACAGTACAAAGACATCAATGAAAAGAATAGAAAAGGGCTGACGCGGTGGCTCATGCCTGTAATTCCAGCACTTTGGGAGGCCGAGGCGGGCGGATCACGGGATCAGGAGCTCGAGACCTGCCTGACCAACATGAAACCCTGTCTCTACTAAAAATACAAAAAATTAGCTGGGCGTGGTGGCACACGCCTGTAATCCCAGCTACTCAGGAGGCTGAGGCAGAACTGCTTGAACCCAGGACGTGGAGGTTGCAGTGAGCCAAGATGGCATCACTGCACTCCAGCCTGGACAACAAGAGTGAGACTCCATCTCAAAAAAAAAAAAATAGAAAAAGTAGATTAGAAAAACTATGTGTTGTGTACGAGAAACTCACTTCGAATATGAGGATATATGCAGGCTGAGGGGAAAAAGGTGGAAAATAACACATCAGGCAAGCATTAACCAAAGAAAGCAAGAGCTACTATCCTCGAATCAGAGAGTGAAGGCTTCAGAGCAAAGAACATGACCAGGGATGGAAGGGGAGGCCACGGTGGTGTTGTGGGTCCCCTGGCATCAGTGCCAGCTCAGAACTAACATTTAGCAGTCATAGAAGAGTCTAATTATTCTCCTTTCCAGGTCACCATTACTCTGGAAAACAGTTAAAAGTACCTTAAACAAGTTGGTGGCTCCAGACTTCCAGTCCCCCTTCCTCAGCAGGCTGCAAGTCTGTGAACATCTGATACCTGCAAACTGGGGGTCTTGTTTGCATTCTAGTGAGAAGGGTTGAGACATGCACCCTGGTCTCCCACACTGGGATAAGTACGGCCCACCAAAATTCATGTCTGCTCAGAACCTCAGAATGTGATGTTGTTTGGAAATCAGGTCTTTGTAGATTTAGTTAAGACGAGGTCATACTGGGTTAGGGAGGGCCCTAAATCCAATGACTGGTGTCTATTATAAAGCCATATGAAGACAGACACACACAGGAAAAAGGCCACATGAAGATGAACACAGAGAATAAAGCAATGGAGACACAAAGCAAAGAATGTCAAGGAAGGCCAAGGATGACTGAGGAAGGCCGAGGAAGGCCAAAGAACGCCAAGGAAGGCCAAGGATGACTGAGGAAGGCCAAGGAAGACCAACAAAGGCCAAGGACACCAAGGACGGCCAATGAAGGCCAAGGAACGCCAAGGAAGGCTAAAGAATGGCCAAGGAAGGTCAAGGATGACTGAGGAAGGCCAAAGAACGCCAAGGAATGTGAGGAAGGCCAAAGAACGCCAAGGAAGGCCAAGGATGACTGAGGAAGGCCAAGGAAGACCAACAAAGGCCAAGGACACCAAGGACGGCCAATGAAGGCTGAGGAACGCCAAGTAGGGCCAAAGAATGGCCAAGGAAAGTCAAGGACAGCGAAAGATGGCCAAGGACAGCCGAGGACGGCCAAGGACAGCCCAGGAATGCCAAGGATGGCCAAAGAATGGCCAAGGACAGCCCAGGAGCATCAAGAAAAGCAAAGGACAGCCAAGGAAGGCCAAGGAATGTCAAGGACAGCCAAGGATGATGAAGGATGGCCAAGGAAATAAAAGGCAGGCAAAATAAGACCAAAGAACACCAAAGAAGGCCAAGGACGGCAAGGAACACCAAGAAAAGCAAAGAATGGCCAAGGAAAGCCAAGGAATGTTGAGGACAGCCAAGGAAGGCCAAAGACGATGAAGGATGCCAGCATCCACCAGAAGCTGGAAGAGAGGCTGGAATGACCTTCCTGGAGCCTTCAGTGGGAGCGGGGCACTGTCAACACCTTGGTCTCAGATTTTAGGTATCTGTGAGCAAGTGGATTTATTGTTTGAAGCCACCCAGTTTGCGCTAGTTTGTTAGGCAGCCCTAGGAGATCAGCACCCACCTTCCAAATGTGTTTTATGCCTAGACTACCAGATATGTAATACCCACACCTCAGCCTTACTACAGGGTTGGAGAAATGTATCTGAGTTTCCATAAAACTGGGTGTTTAGTATTGCACATACAAAGCAAGTAAAAAACCAAAACAATAGGCACTCCTCCCCCCATGTCGCTAGGACTAGTGTCGACCACCCCCCACCCTCAGGGCCAGGTAGATGAAGCAGGGAGGGCTCAGGGAGCTTCATGTTCCACTGCAGGGTCCCCGCCAGGCCAGCCATGGGGGTCTGTCCTGAGCTGAAACACAGAGACTTCCTCAGAATGCATGGGCCACCTGTGGCTAAACTCCACCTGCAGGATTGAGAACACTTAGGAGCCCCCACACTTCAAGTCAGCTGGGAGCAACAGCACCACGGGTCTATGTGGGATTGAGCAGTCAGCCAAACATTTATTTACAGCCCCAAAAGGATGGAGGGTGAGCAGCTGTGGTGAGGGCTCTCCCTCGGGGCCCCAGAGTCTCACTCCAGCTTCCTGGTCACCCCAGTCTCAGCAGGAAGGAGAAAGCAAGAGCTGGAATGTGGTTTCCATGGGAAACTTGTTTTAACTTCCTAACACTAACTCAGTTGGTAGTATTTGTAGGAGGACTATCTGGGACAAGATTCCGTAATATCTAAGTGAGCCATGCAGAGGGAATGTGTGGTGGTGAAAATGGCATGTGTAGGTAAAGGCAGGCTGAGTGGGGAAGAGAGGGGACCCTCGAGCTAGCACAGAAGCAGCTGCCTCCCCTGGCGCCGCCGGCGCCCTATTTCCTGGGGGAACAAGAAGCACCATGCTTGAAACACCAGAGCTTGCCCGCTCTCTACCTCCAGGACCCAGGGTGAGAGCAGACGCTCTGCAGGAGGAGGCTGGGCTGCTGACTCAGCTGTTCCTCAGGGTGCTGCAGAAATCCAATCAGGGTAATTGGCTCTGAGAGTGGGCGGCTGCCCTGTGCATCCACCTTAGAGATTGCAGCCGGGACATATCGTTTCTGTGAACAGATCTAAGGACGGAGATTAGAATGACAAATTTTGGATGCTGTAATGTGAACATAGCTGCCCTAGGTTTTGTAAATAACAGAAGCTGAAACTGGTCTGCTTCATGAATAATATTAGATCTTTTCTTCTCTGAAATTCTCAATCCATTACATTGATAAGAATATTATTTCCCCATGTAAAATTTTGTATGGAAAACATATTTACTGTGACACATTTACTATAATAATCTCAAAGAGTACAGAAAGGGTAGTAAAAATCACCCAAATCTCATTCCCAGAATCACAGTCAATGTTTTGGTGAACCTCTTTACACATGAATGCTCAAACAAGTTACAGCTACAGCAGCAACCAGTGGGCATTCTATAGAACTATTCTGTTACTTGCTTTCTTAATGCAACCATATGTAACATACTTATTTCATGTCAATAAATATTGGTCCATATCATTATTTCCAATGGATTCATACTATCTCATTGAATTAAGCACAAGAAAAAGAAACCTATTTAATCAGGCCTGTATTTCTGTATCATTTGCCTACCATAAGTAGTCCTTTTATGACACCTTTGTATATAATTTTCACACTTGACCACCAACTCCTTAGGATAAATTTCCAATACTAAGATACTAAGACGCTCCCTCCACTTCTGGATGCACAACTGACCCCCAGCCCAGGCACCCAGAGCCACTCCTTACACTGTTTTGCCCACGGGGCCTGACATCAGCTCATCGTGGAAATGCAACACCTGCCTTTACACATGACCACTGGCCTTTGTTTCCTCTTTCCTAAACTATCTTTATGCCTTTTCCCATTTCCCTCAAAGGCAGCTGTCTTTTTAATATTGATTAATATAGGTTATGACCTATATTTTGCTATATGAGAAATTTTTTTAATTATTTTAGTTGTCAACAATTTCTCCAGTTTGTATGTGGCTTTTCTGTTTTGAAGAAAAAATAACTTCTAAAGTATTAGGAGGGAAAGAGAATGATAAAATAATTCTGCCAAACAAAGGAGACACAGGAGCATGGAACAGCTGGGACAGATGGTGGCTTGAAACTGAAGCAGGCCAGCAATTACACTAGACAGAAACGGATTAAAATCTCAAGGTAAGAGACAAAGAATTTTAAACTAGGTAGCACATATTCAGCTATATTTTCATAGGAGATGCAACAGAAACAAAGTCTACATTAAGATGCAGGTGAAAGGACTCAACAAACACAGTAAGCAAAGGTAACCAGACCAAGCCAGCAGAGCCCAGTTAAATGCTGGCAGAACAGACTTGAAAGCAAGTTGTTAGAAGATTCCATTCAGTGAAAAGATAAAGCCATTTTAAGATGAAAGACACTATCAGCAGAGCCTCAAAGGTAGTTCTTTAAAGAGGCACAAAAGAAGGGCGCAAGAACTCTGGGAGGCGCCCTGGGAGCCCGCAGTGAGGGGGCTGGACAAGGGTCAGCCTGCACTGAAACCCGAAGAACTCACATTCCGAGCAGGCGCAATTCGTTTCTAGAAATGCATGTGGTGGACCATGGAGCAAGTCTCCACAGACTTCCCACAAATGAACTCATCTGAGGATGTTCTCAGAGCACAATACAAATCAGCATCAAAGTGGAAACCCCATACACTTTGTTTTAATAAACACACTTTTGTAAGATATTTAAAACTGAATGGTAATAAAAAAATAACCTACAAAATTAGGGGAAATGCAGCTGAAACAGAGATTAGAAAGAAATTTAGAGCATGAAATACACATGAAAAGAAGAAAAGCTGGGAACAAAATAATTAACCCACCTCAGAAAGTTATTAACAGAACAGTAAAATAAACAGCAAGAATGCAGAAATTGAAAATAACGAGCAGAAATTAAGTAGAAACCAAAAATACAACAGAGTGGATTGCCAAGCTGAAGGTCGCTTAGAAATACAAATGTTACTGACAACCTCTGGTGGGACTGAGGAAAAAACAAAGGCGCATACGAACATTAGAAAAGAGGGTGTCACTGTGAACCCGAGACACTGACAAATCTTGGAAATACTTGAGCTACATCTCCATGCCAGTAAAACTCTGCAAGTCTCGGCAAGAGAGTCCAAGTTTTAGAAAAAATACAATCTACAACACTGGCTCAAGAAGGCTGAATGTCCTGTAACTACTCAAGGAGACTCAATCTTAGATGCCCACTTTCCCACAACAAGCCCAGGCCCAGAAGACTTTCCTGCGAGTTCCACCAGGCAAGAAACAGGAATCCCAATCCTACACCTTCTCTTCCAGAGAACAGAAAATGTGGGCAGTTCCCAACCCAAAGTGAGCACGGCCCTGACACGAAGACCCAAGGAGGACAGTGTTTAAAGGGGAATTAAAAGCAAGCCTTGCCCCTACACTCAGGTCCACCTCGGAACGTGCAGGTCTGACTAACGTCACTCACCACGTCAACATGCGTAAAGAAAAGCAGCATCGTAGCCCAACAGATGAAGGACAAGCAAGTGGCACATGAGAGACGGTGGGGGTGCACCTGTAGCCCAGGGTGGAGCTCTGGGGCCTCGTCTCCACCAGTGGCTCCCCCAGGGGCTCCCCCAAGGGCTGGCCTGGCTCCTGGCTCTGAGTCCTTGCTCCTCCCTTCTCTTCCCCCTTCCCCTGTGCCCACCCCTTCACCTCTCCCCATCCCTGGTTATTCTGCATCCACATTTTCAATTTCCTGGCCTGCTGCTGTTCCCTCTCTGGGCCCTCACGGGGACAGCTCACAGATGTTGCCACAGTTGTTTCGAATCCAGGTGGCATCAACGTACTGCATCACATCTGTCTCCATTTTGTTTTCACGCCACTCCAAGAGGGAGCTTCAGCCTCCTTCCACCTCCACCCACCCAACCCAGAGACCTCCTGGATCCCTGCATCCCCTTCTTCCCTCTCCCTCTCCCAGACCTCCCAACTCAGCACCAAGGGCAACATGATCAGACCGTCCCTGCAGCCCGGAAGCACGGCCTCACACGCATGTCTGGGTAGCATGCCACTGGAATGAACTGGTTCCCAGTAGCAGCCGCTCCTGCCTCAGCCTCCCTCCCCACACCGAGGGCTGTGGTCATGTCTGCTGGGTAAGGCCTTCTCCTCAAGGTATTTTCCCCAGTGGGGTCCAGGATGATGACCTCTGAACTCTCCCACATCCAAGAATGTCTTCCTCTCAGGATAAGGAATTTAACTGTGGTTATACATGAAGATTGTGGACAATGTTTCACTCTTCCAGCCTCCAGCATCAAAGACAAAGAGCTGGATGCCTGATCGCTGATCACTTTTCCACTGTAATTTGTTTTCAACCATAAGCTTAAAAGGTTTTCTTTTCTCTAGACTCTAAAGTTTACAGCTTAATTCTTTTCTTAAACCAGAATATGCCTAGTTGTCTTTTCTCACCAATACTGCTAGGAACTTGGTGAGCCCTGTGATCTGTGGGTTTTTCTTTGGCTTGGGAAATGTGTTTCTGCTGTTTCTGCCTCACCTTCCTTCTCACCGTCCCTCTCACCTTCCCACTCGCCTTCCCGCTCGCCTTCCCGCTCGCCTTCCCTCTGCTCTGGTATTTCGGCCTCTGGAATTCCCGTTACTCACAGGCCAGACTCCTGGATCATTCTAGCAAGACTCCTTTCTCTTCCCTCAAAATCTACTTTTATTTTTGTGTTACACTACATTATAATCCTTACTCTTTAAAAAACATAGACTGTCCTTAATGTGGCCAGTACGTGACTTTCAATACCTTCAAACCAGTGCTTAAATTCTTGGGTTTTAAGATCTGACATTTCAACATAGGGACTAGGACAGAGGGATAGACCAGCTCTGCCGGCCAGCAACAGGAGAGAGGCTGACCTTCCCATAGGACAAGTTGAGGCCTGGGCGCCCTCCTTCACTGTGCACCTCAAGAGCCACCTTGGCTCTCTGAAGCACAGTTGCATCTGCAAAACAAGAGGCACTTCTCCTTCTCCCTCCCTGCCCCCCGCCCATTCCTGCAGCCCACGTGGCCCCAAGGATAAGAGGAGACACACAGAAGCAGCCGGTAAGGCACGCAGCAGCCGGCAGGAGGCAGCTCAGGCTCACTGGAGCGGGCAGGGCTTCCACTTGCATGTCTACCCACATCCATGTGGACGTTCACTTCCACAGCCCAGCCTATGAAAGAAACAAACTTACAAATTGTCAGCCTTGACAGCAACACCCTTTATTCAACACCAGGAATACCCTTCGCACAGAACCAGCGAGCTTCACGCGCTCAGCTTCCCCGTGGAAATGCTCACAGGACGCTGCGGGACCCCGGGCGTGCCACACGCTCTAGTGGTGGTGCTGTCTGAACTGGAGCCCACAGTAACCGCACGTGCCAGTTTTTGTTTCTTTGTCCTGAAAAAATTCAAAAGGAATGATGTCGTATTTCCATATTCTACTTCAAATCTAGATATTAAGCACTGAAAATGTATGTGTAAAACTTGAAACAGACTGTCAGAAACACATAAAAATACACAGTTACTAACTGAATTAAGAATGCAGACTGTCAATCTCGGTTCCAGCCTGACCGAAGCCCCTGGCCTCAGGCTCCCACCCCGGGTTACGCAGCCATCCCCTAGGACCCCCAGGGACATCACTGTCGGCCTGCAGCTCCATTCACTCCCCACACCTCAGCGGCCTGGAGCAGGCGGTGGGTGCTGCACAAGACCGTGAGGCATACCCAGGCTCGGCCCGCAGGGCTGGAGCCCAGGAGGGGACATGCTGGGTGCCCAGTCCCACTCTAGGCTGCTTAACCATTTATGCCTGTTACACTGTCCCCTTTTCAGGACAGGCAACAAGATAATGACAGCTTTTAATCAATGTCAGCTCTAACAAAGTTAAAGTCCCTCAACCAGGACTCTGCTTTAGGGAGAACACCAAGCCCAGCAGCTGCCTGGGTCCCTGAGTGCTCCACAGTCGGCGGTCTCCCCCTCTCCCTGCACCCCAGGTCAGCAGCTGCCTGAGTCCCTGAGTGCTCTGCAGCAGCCTCCCTCCCACCCTGCACCCCAGTTCCGCACCCCAGCTTCAGCCCATGGTCTCTTTCTCTGGTCCTGTGTTCTTTTTTTCTCAATGGTCCTGTATATGACACTCACCAACAGGCATAAAAGATTACATAGGGATTGTTACAAAATAAACCGTGTGCCCCCGAAGTCCTAACCCCGATGTGACTGTATTTGCAGATGGGGCCTTTAAAGAGGTGATGAAGGTGAACTGAGGTCACACAGGGGCCCTGAGCCAATCTGCCTGGTGCCCTTACAAGAAGAGGGGATGAGGAGTCTCCCACAGAGGGACGGCCCTGTGAAGACACAGGGAGGAGACCTCATCTGCAAGCTCGGAGCGAGGCCCCAGGAGGAACCAACAGAGCAGCACCATGGTCTTGGGCTGCAGCCTCCAGCGCTGTGGGAAATGTGTTTGTTGTTTTCAACCCCAGCCTGCGGTGCTGTGTGTGGCAGCCTGAGCTAAGATGATGACCAAACTGAGAAGGGCCCAGAGAGGAAAGACACCTGAGCGTTCGAGAAGAGACACGCCGCCCACCACTTCACAGTTGAGAGGGGGTTTTCGGACATGCAGCTGTACATAGGTCCCGTAGTGTGGCGCTGTAGGGTGAATGTGCCAGCAGTGTGAACCCCGTAAGGGCAGCCTCGGGAGCAGGTAGAGAAGAGGGCAGAAAGAACAGGCATTGGCAGTGAAGGGGAGTATAAGGACGAGCAGGCCGCCCTAACGTGTGCGCGGGTGGTCGGCTACGCACCAAGTTTATATACACTTTTGGGTGGCCAAGAGCCCCCCCGCCGCCGTCGCACGCTATCACCCGAGTCTCCACCTCACTCACGGGCTGTTCTGCTATCAAATCAATGGCAAAGTTTTCATTCACCTGGAACAAGAAGAAAAACTTACGTAAACAAATACACAAACTTGCTAACTACATACAATTTAACCCACCACACACAAATTCATGCACCGTCAGCATGGATCTATGGTGCATGCTTCATTTAACTATTATCACTGTAGACCTTCATGACTCACAAATTAAATTCAGGGCCTACACACACATTTACTTTTCACTGGAATAAAGTTCCAAACTCGGAGAGGCGCTGCTAGAATCAGAGCAGCACAGAGGCTTATCCCTTCCGTCCCCATGGACTCAGCAAACGCTGACACGTGCCCCATGGGCTCTGCCACGCCCTCTTCTCCCCACCACATCGTTCTGTCCCACCTGAGGGCATTTGTATTGCTCGGGCCTGTCCCTCACAGGCTCCCATGTGCGTTTCATAAGAACATTCTCTCACAGAACCTCCATGCAGTTAACCACCTCAGTAAACATGATACTGATGGAATAGATTTATCTAAAATGCCAAAAATGCCACTAGCGCTGCAATCCGTTAGACCAACAATGTCCTTCCGGCTTTCCCCTTGGGCCACAGAGGTCCTGAATGCCGCTTAGGTCGTTCCTAAGTGTTTTCTCTTGTTTGCTGCTACCGTACACTGGGTCTCCTCATCCACTGTGTCTTCCACCTGGTCATTTATGACTCACGGCCATGTGCAGGAAAGACTCTGGTAACTTCACGTCCTGCTTGTGTGTTGATGCTTTCAGTTACAATCAAAACGGAATGAAAAAGCTGTCTCCATAATATCACAATGGGGTGAAGGAGGACACAGGACTATGTGGAGATGCCAGGCAGTGGGTAAGTGGACAGAAGGCTTCCACTCATCCATGTGGAGAATACCAGGGGTCCGCCTACATATTCACTTATTTACATGAAATCCAAAGGAGAAAGCATTGAACAGTTACTACTGTGAGGTGGAAAGGAAGGAGGACGCGAGCATGATCGTTAGACTTTCTTCCAAGTTTTATAAATCTGATTCTGAGACTGTATTTTACATTTTTCAAAGTTACAAAACTAAACTTTTAAAGGACACAAATGGACCTAAGGAATTCCCAAAAACTTTAAGAGAGAGTAACAGGAACATTTCTAACAGGACACACCTTAAGAATAAAACTGCTTCCAAAGCAAATGAAACTATTATTGAAAAATCAGGATTTTCAGTGTGGGGAAGGAACGAGAGAGGTCAGCTCACAGGTTCAGCAGAAGTCTTGTAACCCTGAACTGAGTTTGGAAGGATCAGTGTGACTCATCCCATGTCTGATGTTCACACACACCCTTTCTTTTCTTTTTTTGAGACAGAGTCTCACTCTGTCGCCCAGGCTGGAATGCAGTGGCGCAATTTTGGCTCACTGCAACCTCCGCCTCCCAGGTTCAACCAATTCTCTGCCTCAGCCTCCCGAGTAGCTGGGATTACGGGCGCCCGCCACCACGCCCAACTGATTTTTGTATTTTTAGTGGAGACGGGGTTTCACCATGTTGGTCAGGCTGGTCTCGAACTCCTGACCTTAGGTGATCCGTCTGCCTCGGCCTCTCAAAGTGCTGGGATTACAGGCGTGAGCCACTGCGCCCGGCCTACACACACCCTTTCTAGCTCCATCGCCAGGACCATGATTAACTCAGTGGCAATGAGGACCTCTGCTACCCACATGGGGCTCTCTAAACACCACTTCACACCGAAGGGAAGGGACTGGATTCTTTCAAAAATGACTGATTCTGGGTCCAGGACAGGAAATGTTATAGGATGAACTTCAGACACTGTATTGTGGCACAAGTCAGGGAAGCTTTTAAGGCAACTAAGGTTGTGTCAAAAGAGGAGTCAACCCGGGGAAATTTGCCACATGGGATAATCTGGGATACAGGAAATTGGAGGGACAAGGGGATTATAACTGCAAAATGCTGAAACACAAATTTTTACACTCATGATTTCATAAACATATTTTAAAAACTCATTAATTACCTTACTAGGTACTATGGTTTGAATGTGCTCCCCCAAGGTTCCTCTGTTGGAAACTGAATAGTCAATGCAACAGTGTTGAGAGACAGGGCGGGGCCTTCAGAGGTACTGAGGTCACAGGGTTCTGCCTCATGAGGGATTCTGGCTGCCCTCACAGGTGGTGGGTGGGCTCCTGGTAGAAGGAGTTCAGTCCCCTTCATGCACACTCTCCAGCCTTTCCGCCTTCCACCCTCACCAGACACAGCCCTCAACCTTGGATTTCCCAGCCTCCAGACTGTAAGAAATAAATCTCTGTTCCTTATAAATTACCCTGTCTCAGGTATTCTGTTATAGCAACACAAAACAAACAGAAACTACAGAATCAACCCATTAAAGACTGGTAAATAAAGGGAAAGAATCAAGTATTTCTTCTGATTTTCCTACAGAAACTTTACCTCAGCACCAAGGTTTCTTTTGATATAAGTATTCAACCTAATAAGATGGATAATATCATCATTTTACAACCCGTTATGAAATCACAGATGTAAGAGATAATGATCAAAGTATCTTACTACAACCAGAACCAATTATATTATGTGCCTCCTGATGGAGTGACACATCCCCTATGTAGCAGTCTCACCAGGAACAAAACACTGACCCTCAATCTGACCAAGCCTTGAGATCCAACTAATTTCCAAAACATGCAGAGACGAGAGACACGTTCAACAACACTACAGTGATGCCGTCAGTAGACTCCAGCTGTGGGTGACTCTACAGAGGAAATGACCCAGGCTCTTTAACAAATTAAAGTTTCCAATGAGAAAAAGAGTAGGAGACCGATGGGAACCTACACATTAAAAGAGACATAGGAGACACCAACAGCTGCATGGAGGGACTTACTTGGGCTTGGAGTCACACTGTAACATTTTTAAAACCATGCATGATCAAGAATGTTTAACACCACTTAGATATTTAACTTAAAGAGATTATAATTTTTAAGGTGTGATAATTATATTGTTGTCATGTTAATATATTTTGTTATTTTGGTTTTTTTTTACTTCCCTGTAAAATCCAAATGTTAGTATCTTTTGAACAACTCAGGGGTTGGGGGAACCACCCCCAATGCAGTTGAAAATCTGCATATTACTTTTGACTCCCCCACAATTTACTCATAGCCTGATGCTGACCAGAATGTTTACCAATAACATAAACGGTCGATTAACATACATTTTGCATGTTACAAGTATTATATATTGGATTCTTATAATAAAGTAAGCTAGAGGAAGAAAATGCAATGAAGGAAATCACCAGGAAGAGAAAATGAACTGACTTTCCATTAAGTGGAAGCGGATCATCATGAAGGTCTTCATCCTCATCATCGTCGCACGGAGCAGGCTGAGGAGGGGAAGCGAGGGTTGGTCCTGCTGTCTCAGGGCGTGGCAGAGGCGAAAGAGAAGCCACTGAAGTGGACTCACACAGTTCAAACCTATGTTGTTCAAGGGTCAACTTACACATGATAAATTTAGACTCAGTAACGTGATGTCAAAGATTCACGTCAACAGTACCAGGGGCTAGGGGGCTGGGGGAGAGGCAGAGCGGAGCTGAGCCAGACTGGCCCCTCTGACAACGATTAGCAGAGCTGGGCCAGACTGGCCCCTCTGACAATGATTTCGGTTGGTAATTGTTGAAACTGACTGCCTGGGTACATGGGAAAACGGAATCATTAGACTATTCCATTTCACAGAATTTACGTTTTTTAAAAAGCAATTAAAACATCCTGGCTTAACAAATAATGTATTTGATGATGCTCACGATGGCAAATTTGGGAACCTGGAAAGGGGACATGCCTCGATTTCCTCTGACTCTGTAATGAGCCAGCCCCTTTCAGCTGCCCTTGGGAATAGTCAAGGAGAAAGTGCCAGGAAGACAAGGCACGAAGCACCGGGAAGCTACGGGAAGTAGAGCGCCAGCGTCTGTGCATGTAGAGGGAAGGAACTCAACTCTACACCCCCAGCGGGCCTCAAAGCCCAGGGATGTGGGTCTACCTGCGTGTCCCCTCCTGGAGGGCCAGCCCCGCCAAGCATGACACAACCCTCTGCCTCGGACGTTGCTCCTGGGGTTCCCCCGCTTAATGGCACAGTCTGAAACTTTGCGCTCCTTCTACAGCGTCCCCGCCCCAGAGTGGAAGCAGCAACAGGGCTCATCACAAAGTCACTCATTTCTGGAGGCCAGAGGCTCACTCAGTGCCACACAGTCATAGAGAACACACACGCAGTGGGAGGCAGGGCACCACTCTCCCTCACAGATCCGTTTCGGAAAGGTTTATTTTTCAAGAGGTTCTGTCAGTTACAGATGACCATTGTGTAAAGCTTTTCCTTGAAGATCTATTTCCAGAAACACAGTAGGAAGTTAGTGGAAAATGAAGCCACATTAAAGCAGAGGCCTGAGCCGTGTGGCACCGCCCAGGTTGTTCCACACGCTCCTGCAACACAAGCCTCTGCTGCCGGCCCGGCGGCTCGCCTTGTCCCAGCGCCTTGCAGCGGGCTCTGGAGTGAGCGATGTTCTGCTCACCCCTGCTGCAGGCGAGGCAACTAACCATACAAATTAAGCCTTATGGTGTAAATAATATGGTGTCTGCCTAAGTGACAACGTGTCACAAAGGCCACATTAACAAACTGCCAGGCCCCGATCACAGCAGTCAAAGAGACCGGCCACCTCCCTGCAGGGAGAGCTGCTGACGCCTCAACACTGGTGACTGACGCGGGATGCCCTCCCGTCATTTAGTGTGCGCAGCTCAAGGGCGACCCTGACCGCCCATCACCAGCAAACGTCTGGCTCCAGGAGCTCAGTGTAACCGCAGGAATACAAAGAACCAGCAGCGAACACACCCAGCCACGACAAAGAGCCCCACTCCAGGTTCACACGGCCAAGCTCCGGCAGTGAACACACCCAGCCACGACACACAGCCCCACTCCGGGTTCAGACTCAAGGCTCCATTCTCACCCGCTTTCACCTGGGGAAAGGTAAGAAAAACTGAAGAGCGCTGCTGCACTTCACGAGGGAATCAAGGGAGAACCGTCACAGCAGCCCACACACCATCTCTTGTTAAGCACATGGCACATCATACACAGTGAAGTGTCCAACCACTGTAAAATGAGTCCTTCGCCCATCACTAACGTAAAAAATAGGAAACACTCTTTCCATTGACCTCTTGATGATCAAATGATTGGGCATAAAAATATGTAGGTTTAAATCTTTAGGAGTGAAAGTCCTATTATGTCAAACTGAGATTACATCTATTAAAGATAAAACATAAAATATGTGATTCTGTGACATAGCATCAAAACCAATGCAAAAGGGAAATATCCACCAGCTGGACCATCGACGCTCTGTAGAATACCGACCCCATTCATGGACATTTAAAATAATGGTTTAAAATAAAGTAAAAGCTCAGTTCAATTATTTAGAATATCAGGCATTCTTAACATTAACGCCAATAATTATTTTAGCTAAACGTGTGTATATATGTCTATATAAGTATATAATTCTTAAATCACAGGCAAAACTGAAGTTTTCCTTCAAATTAATTTTTAAACTACATAATTTCATAGAAAATGCTCTAAAAACCACAATTGAGCTGTCTATACAACATGTTCAAACTTGCTTTGAGAATGTTGGAATCCAGTGACTAATTTTGCCAGTGCCTTGGAAGAGAAAGAACCACAAGTCACAAAGACACAATAGAGAAGCAAAGAGGAAGCCGGGGAGCTGCACGAGGGAGGAAATAAAGCCCATCTCGCCGGCTCACCGACAAAGCCACCAGCATGTGAACCTGGGGCTCGCGAATTCATAGTTCCAACTATTTTCCTCTGGTTCCTGGGATAAATAAACCTCACTTTATAATCATTATTTCTGACAGTCCAAGCCTTTCTAAAGGAAGCAAAGACCCATGGTTTTTATCCATCCAGAAGATTTCTTTTAAAATCCGATTGCCTTCACTCCACTATAAAGATGGCGTATTTGGGAGGGAAGCTCGGGGGGAGGAGCATGCAGAAGCAGGAAGCCACACAAAAGCTCTGGAGGGCAGCCATGGCGCACACCGCATCGCCCGCGTCTCAAACACCCCCTAAAGGACGCCCAGGTTGCTTCAAGAGAGACGCAGGCAAACCTCCCCTCTTAAACCCTCTAAGGATGAACCTGAAAGCAAGCACAGACTCCGCCTCTGCCACCAACCAGATGACCTGCAAAGGCGGAGGGTGGAATTCCGAGGCCCCTCAATTCAATCTTCCTCTCACAGAGGACCTTCTCAGCCACCACTGTCTGGCTGGGGGCCTCACCCTGGCACCCATCCCCGACTCCCAGTCCTGTCTCCCACCTGGAGCTCCGACGGCACCACACGGGCACTTTCACAGCTTCCTCCTGGTGACGCCACCTCTTCCTCCTGCCCCCCAAGTCCTAGGAATCGTGGCTGCTTCCTGCAGCTACTGACCCCTGGGTACCTCAGCACTCCCTCTCAGCTCTCTGGCGTCCCTCCTGTGACCAGCAGCATGTGTGTGCACGCCCGAGAGCCAGCATGGTTCAGGTGGTGCTGCGCTGGCCTCAAGAGATGGCTCAATGTGGACGAAAGACGTCACGAGTCTCTTCCACTGCTGATCTGAGGAGTGAGCTTGTCCTGGGTGACAACACAAGTTACCACCACGGGTGTGCAGAGCCTCTGGAGGTGCTGCGTGGGCCCAGCCTCACTCTCACTTGCTTCCCCACCCGAGTGTGCCCTGCCCTGCCGGTCTCTTGGGAGAAATAAGAATGAGCGACACCAGCCACAGAAGCCTCAGGGAGGAAGCTCTGCTCGATTCCTGCGTGGGCCTGAAGCCACTTCCCTCTCAATTTTTTTTTTTAATCGTGGTAAAATACACATAACATAAAACTTGCCATCTTTACCATTTCTAAGGACACCATGTATATTCACATTATTGTGCAACCATCACCACCACCCATCTGCAGAACCTTCCACCTTCCTAAACTAAAACCCCATTTCCATTCAACACTAACTCCAAATTCACCCCCCGCCTCCGGCAACCACCAACTACTTGCTACCTCTAAGAAGCGACTGTTCTGGTCCCCCGTATTAGAGGAATCACAGTGTTCACACGGTACCTCTAAGAAGCAACTGTTCTGGTCCCTCGTGTTAGAGGAATCACCGCCAAGTCCTGCTCTCTGTACTGGACTCTACACTTCCTCGTGTAGAGGATCACCGTCTCTCTGACGGCCACTTCATAGTCCGTAGGTTTGTGTGGGGCGTGTCAAGCGTTCTTCCTTAAGGCTGAATAAATATTCCACTGTCCATGGACAGATCACATTTTGCTTAACCGTTCAGCTGACAATGGACCCCCAAACTGCTTCCAGGTTTCTTTTTTTTTTTTTTTTTTTTGAGACGGAGTCTCGCTGTCGCCCAGGCTGGAGTGCAGTGGCGCGATCTCAGCTCACTACAGGCTCCGCCCCCCGGGGTTCACGCCATTCTCCTGCCTCAGCCTCCCGAGTAGCTGGGACTATGGGCGCCCACCACCACGCCTGGCTAATTTTTTGTATTTTTAGTAGAGATGGGGTTTCACTGTGTTAGCCAGGATGGTCTTGATCTCCTGACCTCGTGATCCGCCCGCCTCGGCTTCCCAAAGTGCTGGGATTACAGGCGTGAGCCACCGCACCCGGCCTCCAGGTTTTAGTTATAATGAATAATGCTGCTATGACACGAGTGTACCCCAGACCCCGCTTTCAATTCTTTTGGGCACACACTCAGAAGTGGAACCACTGGATTGGATGGAAGTCCTGGCTTCAACTTTTTGAGGAACCCACACGCTGTTTTCCTTCACGGCTGCGCCATTTACATTCCCAGCAGCAAGGCACAAAGTTTCAGTTGCTCCATGGCGGCACCCGCACTTTCTGTTTGGAGGGTCTTGGTAGTTTTCCTCTCTCGTGAGCACTACTCAATTATTTCCATTAACAAAA
Organism: Nomascus leucogenys; assembly: GCF_006542625.1. NCBI lineage: Eukaryota > Metazoa > Chordata > Mammalia > Primates > Hylobatidae > Nomascus > Nomascus leucogenys. The sequence continues at coordinate 1,536,456 of NC_044386.1, read as the reverse complement.
TCTACACACACTCTTCTCAGAAGGATAAAACTTCACATTATCGCAACAAAACAGCACGCCAGGTAGACATTAGCACCGCGTGCAACTTCTCCTAATCTTGGTGGCACCACGCACCTTGAAGCCTGCTACTGAAGAACTGAGGGCCAGGCAGGTGAGGCCACAGGGTCACAACTGGACTCAACCCTGCCAGCCTAGGTGTCTAAGAAAACGTGCAGAATCTCGCTCTGACCCAAAGGCCCAGCTGTGGGCTGTGCGGGTCGGGGAGTGACTCCACCCTGTCGAGTATCTGAAGAGAGAATCCATCCCACTGGCGGGCAGATGAAGGCACAACCTGAAGCCCCCAGCTGTTCTGTGATCCTGACACACACAGGGGGAGGGGGCGGCACAGAGTCGCGCTCAAGGGATCCCAGCCTCCTGATGTTCTGGGTTTGTTGCCTAATTCCTTCTTTTCAAAAACTAAAAGTAAAGACCTTGTGTATGGACGCTAACGTTTAACTTCAGTATTTTAAAAAAATCTAAAAATGAAGCCAGCCCTCATGGTGGTGGCAAAGGCAGCAGCAGAGTAAGGCGAACACACACTAGAGGCTTCCCTGGGACAAGCGCTGCTCCAAGCCTTTCCTCATCTACACAGGCTCAATGCCCACGAGCCTAGGAGCTAAGTCACTGAAGCACACAGCCCTCGTAAGCCCATCGGTGCAGGCGGCTGAATCCAGATGCGGCCAGGCAGGGCAGCCTCAGCTTCTAACCAAAAAAGCAAATGATGTCGCCAAGTACCTGGCTACCAGGCTGTTGTTATTGCTATTATTATTACCACACCTCACTGCAGACCTCCCCCAATCATCCCTTCTATTAGGGGACAAGTCATATCTGCTTTTAATTTTACTTGTACGACTATAAAGCAATGAAAATATTTCCATCAACAGTAGAGAAATACTTGGTCACTTCCAAGCGCATTCCAGCCCCCACCTGACTCACGTGGCCCCAGAGTGCCACCTGCTCCAGGACCATGTGAGGCCTGATTTCTGGCTGGGGGTGGCTGGCACATTCTTTAGCACATGAGGAGTCTCCTCACAGGAAGGCTCGTCACAGGCCCAGGGGCCACAGATTCCTTTGCAGGTGCCCCTGGTCAAAGCTGGGCAGGAGCCACACAGAGATACTTTCCACGTTTTTTCTGCAAAGACCAGCTCAATTATCTAGCTTCCTACTATGCTTGTTCTACAGGTGAAGTTCAGATTCAGTTTATTTTTTTCCTTTTTTTTTTCTTGGAGATAGGGTCTTGCTCTGTTGCCCAGGCTGGAGGACAGTGGCATGATCTCAGCTCCCTGCAGCCTCAACCTCCCAGACTCAATGACCCTCCCACCTCAGCCTCCCATGTAGCTCAAGCTACAGGAATGTGCAACTATGCTGGGCTCATTTTTATATTTTTTGTAGACACAGGGTTTCACCATGTTGCCTAGGCTGGTCTTGAACACCTGGGCTCAAGTGATCAGCCCACCTTGGCCTCCCGAAGTGTTGGGATGACAGGCATAAGCCTACTGTGCCTGGCCCAGTTTATTTCTTAAAGTATTACTTGACAAAACTAGAGGACAGTACGATCAGGGGCTGCCAGGGGTTGGGAAGAGGGAGGGATGAATAGGCAGAGCACAGAGGATTTTTAGGGCAGTGAACTCAGTACAACACTGTCACGGTGAATACATGTCATTACACATCTAACCAAACCCTAGAACATACAACATTAAGAGTGAACCTGTGGACTTGAGTTAGTCATAATGTATGAGTATCAGCTCATCAACTGTGACACAGGCAGCACACTAATGAGAGATGGAAGTAAACAGCAGAAACTGAGCAGGGGGGCTGTGAAAACTCTACTTTCTTCAGTTTTTCTATAAATCTAAAAGTGTTCCAAAAAATTAAGTCTCTCAGAAGCCAAACTACTACTACTAAAAATAGTACTAAACACCGAATTTGTGTTGAAAGAAGGAAAGCTTGGGCAGGATGCCCACTCATCATGTTATAAACATGCCTTGAACCTCCAAGGTGTGAGGCCAAGACGTGCCCTGGACACTTGGGATGCTGAATGGGGGAAGGCACTGGAGGCTGGGCCGGCTGGAGCACTGAGGTCACAACCAGGACGCCCTGGGTGAGCTGCCGGTCACAGACTCTCTCGTACCCACACTCTCCCGTACCCACCCTCACTGGCTTCGCCAATCCTGATTCTGTTTGGTTTCCTAAGTTGTTTCCCACTACCCTGTGCTACACCAACCAGAAACCAGAAGCTACACAAAGAATGTTCAGCAGAGAGGCATTTGCGACAGGGACCCGCATACTTGCTTCGTCACTGCAAGAGCTGAGATAGGGAGTTGGGCTAGGGGCCAGATTGCATGAATGAGCCCAAGGGCTTCAGGACCAATCCGCTCCAGAACTGCTCAATCTGGGGCTCCTACCTTGTCCCCACAACCCTGCCATAACACCCACAAAGCAAGGATGTAGAGTCCAGCCACTACCTCAGTAACAACCACCCATCGATGCCCAGGAAACCTCCTTCCCCACGGTCACTGCCAAAAGAAACCAAAGGGCCTGCAAACCCTCCCCACATCCATCAGTTTCTCCCCTTCTCCACAGTCATCACCAAAAGAAACCATACCGCATCCACACTAGGAGAAACCTCCCCTTCTCCACAATCACTGCCAAAAGAAAACAAAGGGCCTGCAAATCCTCTCAGCATCCATTGGTTTCCACCTTCCAAATGTCAAGTTCATATACCTAACAAGAATGCCCAGGACAGCCTGCACACGGAAGCAATGTCCCATTCGCAAATGCCATGAGCTCCTTTGTGTGAATCACTGGGATACAGCAATGGAGAATGTGGCACATGGAACAGACGCTTCTACTGGGAATACACTAACAATTCAAACAATGAACAGAAAAGGGTTTCTGAGGATGGAGAAGAGGACCTACCCTACGCCACCACTTACTCGACAACTGACAGTGTGGTATCGCTGGTGACTTATGATTCGATTAAAAATATTCACATGGTTCCATTTCACAAATGAGAAAACTGAACCCATGTTGTGATTCAACCTCACAATTTTTAGACTGCAAGTCCACACGGCTTCTACTCCGAGAGGCAAACTCACCAGACACAAGCCCCTCTCCACCACCATGATCCTGGTAGACGTCACTAATCAATCATGGCACAGTCTTTCACTGAATGTGGATCAGGCCTCAGGATCTTTCTCAACCCAACACTCAAACGGCATTGCCAAATTATCAACCACTATAAAACAAACTTTTCTGACACCCACCCATCAAACCACACAATAGTGAACCAGCTGAATTTTGAGAATGTGAATTTATAGTCAATTCATGATCATGTGAGCTTTTCTGGAATGCCCTGTAGCTCTGGAATAGAAGTACAAAAACTACACACTGGGAATGGATAACATAACCAAGATTGAAGGAGAAGGGAAAATACATGATTCAGGGATAGCTACGGTGTTACCAAGAAGAATCACCAGGCTAACCAAAGTGGGAAAAAGAATGAATAAGGTGGCCGTGAAGGACGCTTCACAGCATCCTTCAGGGAGCAAATTCAGGAAACATAGAGGCATGCCTGATCTACTTAAGAATTCAGGAGCTCCTAGACATGAATGACAGAGAAGGAGTCAGGTAAAAAAAAAAAATAGGCTGATTTAGGCAGAAGGATTCTAATTTCAACATTCTTTCTCCAGTGGTCACTCACAAGCATCTGAACTGATCTTCCCTTACAATGTAGAGAGCTAATAGACCCACTAAGGGAAGAAAAACTCATGTGCCATTTTCAGCTTGTCAGTCTAAGTCCCTGTAAAAAATTCATACTAATTTATTTGGTGAAAACTATAAAAAACACACCTCCAGGTGGTTAAAACAGTAATTTTTTAAAGTTGATATGATTTACTTAAATCTGAGTCTCAGGAGAATAAGGGACAAGAATTTAAAAAAAGATCACTTCCATTTATATGTAAACCAGAACTACGGCTACAATGTTATGTATTTCAGGGGGAAACAAGTCAGAAATAGACACAATTAATATTATAAGAAAGGCAGAACCCCATCCAGAACTGTTAGGGTGCTTGCAATATGGGAAAAATTTATTTAAATCTTATATATTAATTTTTATTTCTTGTTGATTACATAAAAGTTTTAGGAAAGCTTACCTCTCTTCACTAGATTTTTTACTCACCTCTTTCTGACGACCTACAAACCGAATTCTCCTGTAGTCTTTATCATCATAAACCTGGAAAAAAACAAAAAGGCCATGTGTGACTTTTATGGCCTAATTCTGAAAGTCACTTCATATCAGTCATAAATAGTACAGGAAAGTGTTTTTCTTAACTTTTAGGCCATTGATGAAAAGTCGAACAAGCGCACAGTACTCGGTGTAATCAGGGGCATTTTTAGCGAGATACCTGGGATGAAAACGGGTGATCACCTGGATCAGAGAGCAGCACAGAGACATAGCCTAGGAAGGTGGAGCTAAGGAGGAGAGACAAATCCTGACCGAGGAGAACCGCCCCCAACCTTCTTTGGCATATGGCCTGAGAGCTTTAATATTCCCCCCCCCCCTTAAATCTACTAGGGCACATTCCAGTATACACAGTTACCTTTGTTCTTCATTTTGGCTTAGGGCTTTTTTGTGCCTTGGACTACAACCGCCTTCTCAGGTTACTAAAATTTATTATTGAATATTACACAAATTCTAAACGTTCTGACCCAAAGAATCGGCGGCCACAGATCGCCTATGGGCAGCCAGTCCACAGCAAGTGCTGCCCGCTGGGGAGACTTCCCGTTCCAGAGCCCGCAGGCCCTGGAAGGACGAGACCCACCGCTACAGGCTGCCGCCACCGTCCCGACTCGCGGGCGTCCTCCCCGGCGCGTGAGCGACAGAAGCTCAACCTTACAACGACCTGCGCTACCGGCGCAGAACCAGGGCCGCGAATGCCCGGCGAGCCCACCGCCACCAGCCGCCCGAGGTGCGGCCGGAGGAAGGGGCATCCTGTACCCAGCGGCCGTTACCTGGCCAGTGTGCGTGACCTTCTCCCCGGTCGGGGAGACCCGCACCCCGAAACACCTGGCGCCCAGGGGCAGGCTCCGCGCCGCCTCGCCGCACCGGTTCAGCAGCCGGCAGAAGGTCATAGCCGCCGCCATTTTGAGCCGCTGGCCTTTGACCCGGCGCAACGTCACGCTTAGCGCCAACGCATGCGCGCGGCCTCTGGCGGCTCCAAACCCCCGGGTTTTATTTCGCCCTGGGGAGCGCGCGCGGGTGGGGGCAGAGGGTGCGTCGGCGCTGCTCTCTGATTCAGGTGATCACCCGTTTTCATCCCAGGTATCTCGCTAAAAATGCCCCTGATTACACCGAGTACTGTGCACTTGTTTGACTTTTCATCAATGGCCTAAAAGTTAAGCGGCCCCGTTGCGCCGGCAGGTGCAGCCTCACGCAGTTGCAGCCGCAGGCTAGAGCTAGGTCCCTGATGAGGCAGGCAATGGTGTGCGAAATCTTCAGCGCTTAGGAGTACCCAGTGGTTCTTATTTAGCGGACAGGCAGGGGAGGATGTAAACTGAAGATATATTGTTTATATTCTTACGATAACCGATAATCATGACACGTTTAAATATCAAAATTACTGGGTGAAGGAGTCAACTGCTTAGCAGAAGAGACTGGAAGTGCATGCTCCTCGTTGAAGGCAAGCGTTCCTGTGTGTGGTTATGGGGAGCCGCGGAGGAAACGTATATTTGGGGGATTTCTGCAACAGAGCCTAGTACACCAATTGATTTTACAGCACGCAAATACAGCCTCTAAAAAGGCCCGTTTTGCTTAGAGCTGACTTGGGTATAAATCCCAGCTTAACGCTCCAGCATCCAGCTTTTATTTTGCTGTGGTCAGAGCCTGAGGACCAGGTGACCCCAAGAACAAAACACTGGGGATGGATGAGTGGTGGGGGACACGATGAAGAGGGGGAAAGGCATGAGAAACAATAATACACGTGAAAACCTCCTGAAAACGGAAAGACGTCTCAGCAAACGTGGTGGTCAGAGGCAGATTTGTCCTGGAGCTGATAAACTCCAGCGGCCCGCCCGGTGTTCACCGGGTCAGGTGGAAAAAGTGGGCGCTGCGATGAAGCGTTGGGGCCTGCAGGGAGCGCGGGGTGGACGCAGCCACGTCTGCAACTCACCTGGACACACACAAAAAGGAAGGCGGATGGAGTTACAGGTAGATACCTGAAAAGGCAGGGATAAGCGAGCTAAGTGTAGAATCTAGGTGGCAAGTATATGGGTGTTCACCGAACAATTCTTTCCCTTTTTCTCTATGTCTGAAGTTTTTCATAATGTTGGGGAAAACAGCCGTAACCAGTTGAAACTACTGCCTGTCTCTACTCGTTTCCCGGAGCCTGTTTACATTTCTCCTGTCCACTTAAAAACATGTCCTCTTTCTCAGTTTCTTTTGACATTGGTATTTGCCAGTTTTTTCTAAGGTCTGATTGGTTGTAATTTCTTTTTCGTTGCGGATATCCATTTTCGTTCCTGTTTGTTGCATTTTTTTTCCTCGAAAGCGCTCGAGTCAAACAGCGCTGCGGTCCCGGTGGCCCGCAGGGTGTGCGCAGTCGGGGAGTGATACGTCGCACTCCAGCGCCTGCGCACTCGCGGCTGCGTCTCTGCGCCCCGCATTAGACGTGGGCACGCCACGTGACCCTCCCGCCGCCATCTTCCTTCCTGGCAGCAGCGTCCGCGTGCCAGTGCGCAGAGGCAGGGGCAGGCGCGGGGTGAGGGCGCGCGGCCGGCTAAGGGTGCCGTCTTCTCAGGTCAGAGGTCCCGGGTGTCCTGAGAGTTGGGGCTGCGAGAGGGTGGGGCCGGCCACCTTGGGACCCTCGGGCATGTCTCCCCGAGTGGGCTGCGGTCAGAGGAGCGTGGGCCGGGGCCTGGCGGTCTCGGAGGGCCAGGGTGGGGGGTGCTGGTCCGACCGTGGGCGCCCGACCTGGCCGACAGGAGGGGGTGTCCAGCGACCCCGGGGCGGGAGACCCGGCGACTCCCGAACGCGACCCCACAGCCCTCGCGCAGGGCCGGCTCCGGTGGCGCGGTGTCCTCCGGGCCCTGCAGACCCAGCTTTTCCCAGCCGGGGCCGCTGAGCCCTAAGGGCCGGGGCGCGTGGAGGAAGCAGAGGCGGGCGGCTGGGCTGCCAGAGTTCCGTGCCCTTCCCGAGCGGGGGCCGGTGGGTCTCCGTCTCGGGGGTTTGTCCCGAAACTGGCCCGAGGGAGGGCCCCGGGTCTGGGGATAGTTGGAGGGAGGAGCTTATCAGTGGAACCGCCCTTGACCTGGTGTGACTGTTTGGAAAGGCATGCGGCCTAAGTTTAAGCTCCCTCCCAGCCAAGTGAGCCGCTCCTCAACACCGCGGGGCTTTGCACACTCACCTACACTTGCAGCAGGCGGGAAAGGGAAGGAAGCCACCGTCCACTGCCCCTTATTCTCCTGGCACATTTGGCTGATTAAGGCAGTGTTAAAGTTCAGGTCGAGGCCGCAGCTGGTATGGGACCTCTGACCCCGAGGTCCCAAGCCTCAGTGAAAGAGAAAAGGAAGCCGTAAAGAGCAGCTGGAAACGCAGGAGAAGCCATAACACCTTTTTTTTTCTCTCTCCCATAGATTCACCACAACATGGCAAATCTTTTTATAAGGAAAATGGTGAACCCTCTGCTGTATCTCAGTCGTCACACAGTGAAGCCTCGAGCCCTCTCCACATTTCTGTTTGGATCCCTTCGAGGTGCAGCTCCCGTGGCTGTGGAACCCAGGGCAGAAGTACGCTCACTTCTCTCACCCGGCCTCCTGCCCCACCTGCTGCCCGCGCTGGGGTTCAAAAACAAGCGTGTCCTTAAGAAGCGCTGCAAGGACTGTTACCTGGTGAAGAGGCGGGGTCGGTGGTACGTCTATTGTAAAACCCATCCGAGGCACAAGCAGAGACAGATGTAGACCCTTTCCCTCCAGAGTCACGCACATACTCGTCATCGCGTCACTTGGGAAAATGGTTGTATCTTACGGAAGGAATTATCACATCAAGGAGTCGGGGGAAAGTGACTGGAAGCAAACGCGCTAAAAGTTACCCATCACGTTTCAGTGTAAATGAGTAACTATAGAAGACGTTGCATTATCTTATTTCCAAAACGTTCCAATTAAAAAACATTTTCCTATTAAAACAGACCTGAATAGCTTAGTTCATTCATCCTCTCTGAACTCTGGCTGCAGGTAGGGATTGGATGGTGCTGGGTCAGGCTGGGCAGGACTTCTGTATGTCTCCATGAGACTGCTTAGAGCCTCTTGGAAGAAATGGTCAGTGTTTTGGTCACCCGTTGCTGTACAAGCCAAGGCTTGGTGGCTTCAATCAGCCATTTTACATTGCCCACGATTTTGTGAGGCATTTGGGATGGGCTCAGCTGAGCAGTTTGTCTGATCCGTGTGGCATTAACTGCAGGACCCACTTCCAAGATGGCACCGGCTCTCCTGTCTGGGGTCTCAGTGCTCCTCAGGCTGCACGTAGCACCTCCTCAGGCAGGGCCCACGGCGTGGCTTGCGCTGCCCCAGAGTGAGCTTCCCGAGAGTGTCCCGAGAGACCCAAGCGGACGCTACGAGGCTTCCTATGACCCAGCCTCGGAAATCCCAGCGTGTCATTTCTGCCACACTCCTTCAGTTCAAGTCCCTAGGGTGAGCCCAGATTCAGGGGGAGGCGAGGAGCTCCCCTTGCTAGAGGATGGCCACACCTACAACTGGTAAGGACTTGGAGGGATGGAGTGGACTGGTCTTGCCCTGGTCATTGGGATTCAGAGTTGAGTGAGCCCCATGCCTTGGGGGAGCGCTGTCATCAACATGAATTTGGGGGTGGGGAGCACAGTCCAACCCAGAGCAGATGCTGAGATGTGGGGACAGCCTTCTCACGGCTCCTTTCCTCCTGGCCAGGGACACCTCCCCTTCTCCCAGAAAGGAGTTTCGTGAGACAGGAGACCATGCAAGAAGCCTAGCCCTCGGGGAGCGCCCTCCCACCCAGATCAGCAGCAGGGGCGCAGCAAGGTCACCCAGAAAGGCCTGGTGGGGCGGCAGAGGGGGCACCATGGCCACATCAGGGCCAAAGCTCCTCCCCAGCACCCACATCACTTCTTCAGGGGGAGCAGACGCTGGTGTGGGTTGCTGTGAACTCTGTGCTGTGCCCATTCACCCTCACGAAGGGCCTCTGCAAGCAGCTTGACGTGGGCAGTGCAGCCCGCAGGCGTCTGGCCAGTTGAAGAAGGTGGAGGGCATTATTACCTGAAAGAAAAGGAAACCAGCTCTGCGAAGAGCCTGCTTCTTTGTGCAGTGAAAGGGAAGCCTCTCTTGAGCTGTTCTTAAGTGAGGAGTTGATGCACTAGAGTGTGTGTCACGGGGGCCCCTGAAAGTGTCAAAAGCCAGACCTCACTAGACCTGTTATGCACTGGGACTGAGAATAGTTCAGCAACAGAGAGGACTTTCCTCAAGCGTGTGTGTGTGCGTGCATGTGTGTATGTGGCACGTGTGTGCGCATGCATGAGTGTGTCCATATATACGCGTGTGTCTGCATACACCACCTGAACAGTCAGTGCGGGAGGGTGTGTTGAGTCAGCAGAGCCGCTGTAGTGACCCTCAGTGGACTGCGACCTTCAGCCAGTGTGTGCTCTCCATGTCTGTTCCCTCACGGGGTGGGTGATGTGGTTTTGAGAACCACAGGGTCCTGACAGCCCCCAGCATGGCTTGCTGATGCTTCCCGAGCCTGGGCCCTGAGGTGAGGAGAAGAAGAGCTGCTGCTGCCCTCACCCTTCCTGCACGGGAGCATGTGAAACAGGCTGGTGAGTCCTATGTGTGAGGCGTGCCAGGCCCTCCGAGGCAGAGGTCCAGGATGCTCCCCTGCAGGGGATGACGGCCAAGCTGAAACTTTTGGTTGCAGGGGAGGCAACCCGAGGAGGGGCCTGAGGCTGGGCGTGGGCAGGGGACATCCAAGCCATCCTGCGTGGATGAAAACTGGATGTGTTTCTGCAGCACGCGGGGCTCTGGGGGGAGACGTGACCAACGGCTGCATGCCTGCAGTTGGGTGTGATGTGCTTACGTGCCATACAGATGTGGGCACATAGTCGTGGCCTCTTGGCGATGGCACAGACACATCCCCAGCAAGGCAGCGTGGCACAGGAGCCAACAGGAAGGAATAAAGAAGGCATGGATTTCCCCGCACGCTTGATCCAACGGGGAAAGGTGGGATTCTGCTAATTTTGCTTGAGTAGAAATCTAAGGCTGATAATTACCTATCCAGCCTTCAGTCCAGAATAAGTTATTAATAAAAGAATTCTGCAGAACCAGGCCAGGGATCCTGGGCATCAGCGCTGTGGACGTCTGGGGCTGGGTTGTGCTCTGGGCTCATCCTGGGCACTGCCGGGTGTTCATCCCTGGGCTCCACCACAAGATGTCGGGAGCACCCCACACACGAGCGGGGCCAACCAAAAGTGCCCCAGACACTGCCAAGCACTCCGCGGGGGGGCAACACATTTCCCCAACAGTGAACCAGGGTTGCTGCCGCCTGTCCTAACTGGGCACACCTCATGACGATGGCTGGGATGCAGATGCACCATTGGGAGGTGATCTCGGAAGTCAGGATGGGGAGTGGGGATGTGAGTCAAGGAGGGAGAGGAGCTTCCAGGGCACAGAACCAGAGGGGCACCGGGCGCCACCCTGTGTGTCCCCTGAGCTCTGGCGGAATGTACCTTGGTGTCCTGCAGGGGATGAGGACCGGCGGGGGGGGCGTTTATCCACAGATGCTCATCACTCGTGGTTGAGGGTCACTGTGTGGGGATTAAATCCCAGGCACTTCCAAGCCACCCAAAGGTGGGCTGAGCAGGTCCTCATGGGCACAGAGAAGGGCAACTGCAGAGAGAGGAGGGGTGGGCATGTGGGCCGGCAGGGTTATCCTGTCAGGAGCTGTCCCTGCACTCTCGAGACCTACAGGTGGGCTGGGGCCCTGCCAGATGCCAGCCCTGTCTTGCCAATGTCCTCCCTGTCTCCTGAAGGTGTGGTGCCAATGAACTGAAAGATGGATTGAAAATACTGTGAGAAGTTAGAAGTGCTATTCAGGTGTATGTTACTAGGTTATTCTCTGAGGGACTTTTAAAGTAAGATCAACTGGGGACAGCAGTGCAAGTGAAGGAAAAGTAAATGATGCCCAGATGGAGAGAAGAACATAGGAGCTGTCTATGCATTTCTGGAAGGAGGCAAGGTGCCACTGAGCAGGAGCCAGGATGCTCTGTGGGATACTGCCATGTTTGTATCCACCTAGGAGGCTACTCACGGACCAGGTCTAACTGACAGACCACCCACCTGGCAGCGTCGCTGTCACTCACCCAGGAGAGTGGGAGGCGAGACCGGCACTCCCAGGGTCCAGGTCTCCTTCCTCTGCCGGACCCGTGGGGGCTGGGGCTTCCCTGCCTCCCCTCGAGTGGGCATGGCTGTGAGACCTGCTGTGGCCTATGAGGCTGGCTGAGGGTCACCAACAAGGTCTCCAAGCAGAGGTGATGTGCTTTGCAGCAGAAGCACTCACCACACGGTGCATTCGTTCCTCCCCCAGCGATGATGGAAGTGATTGGGAGGTGGAAGAGCCAACGGAAGAGCCGGTGGAAGAGAGTTGCTCCTGTCCATTCCTCAGTGTCCAGCCTCCGGCAAGAAGCTTCCATGGAAGCCTCGTGTCTAAAAGGGGGCAGGCGCGACCCAGCCCTCCCACAGGGCTCTGGGAACCCAGAGAGCTGGGTGCCGTGGTCTCAATGTTTGTTGCGGAAAATTCCTGTGTTGAAACCTAATCCCCCGTGGGAGTGCTTTGGAACGGGGCCTTCGGGAAGCGACTCAGTCCTGCTCCAGGGCCTCGTGATGGGGTTTGGGCCTGAGAAAAGGGAGTCCAGAGAGCCAGCTCGCCCCGTCCACCGTGCGAGGAGGAGCCCCGACTGTGAGCCAGGAAGCCCCACCAGACACGGAAGCTGCCGGCGCCTTGATGCTGGACTTCAGCCTCCAGAGCTGAGAAACAAGTTTCTTGTCTGTAAGCCAGGCCACTGGTGGAATTTTGTTATTGCAGCCTGAACAGATGAGCATTCTGCACGGAGGCAGAGCCTGCTTCCCAGCCGTGTTTGTGTCCGTAGCATCTCCCACCAGCCCAGCCTGCAGTGGGCACTCGGCAAGCGAAGGCAGACCAGCACCTCCGTGCCTGCTCAGGAGAGGAGGCCCGTCTCCTCCTTGCTCACCCCTTTTAAGGTCAAGCCCACATTTTGCTCTGTGGACTTTGCTGAATGCCCTGCCCAAGAGAACCCTGAGCACCTCTGGCACCTCTGGAGTGTGAGACAAGTTTGACACTGGAGTTTTCTAGAAATACACGTTCAGCAAAGGGCAGATGCGAAATCAGTGGTCACACAGGCTCCTGGTAACCACGCAATCCTGCAACAAATGGTAACCACGCAGCCCTAGGGCAAATGGCATGGCTCGCCACAAGCCATCTCAAAACTCACGCCAAGACATATTTCTGAATATTAAATACGCAAAAAAAGTTGTACAACCGTGTGCAAAGTACGTTTCCATTTAAGTAAAAACCACAAATCTAAGCACGTTTTTCGAAGCCGTGTTTAGGTAACTTTGTAAGAAAAGTTCTGGAGCAACACTGCAAAACTGATTGTTTTTTTTTTTTTGAGACGTAGTCTTGCTCTGTAGCCCAGGCTGGAGTGCAGTGGCGCGATCTCAGCTCACTGCAAGCTCTGCCTCCCGGGTTCAGGCCATTCTCCTGCCTCAGCCTCCCGAGTAGCTGGGACTTGTTTTTACTTCTCAAGGAGAGGGGAGAATAGACGGGTGGGAGTAAAATGTGAGGTTCCCTTTTTGTGGGTTTTAATTTTGTTGAGGAGTTGTGTTTATATCTTACTTTTATATTGATACCTAGAAAAACATAAAAATTGGTGAACAATATGCTTTGCCAAAATAATCTGAGCAATGAAACAACTATCATCAAGGAAAAGTGAAGCCCTCCCCACCCGCTCCACGCCCTGCCCTTTGCCAGTCAGGCTAAGCGCCTTCTCTGGGGCTTCCTTCCAATTGCAGCCACTCACCATTTCTTCCGCTTACTCAGATTGACCATGTGTCTCCCACACACAGCGATGATTCTCAGCCCCATCGAGCTCATTTCCAGGCCTTGGAGAAGAGCTGAGGGCCCCACCAGGAAGCTCTGGGCAGAGGCCTGTGCCCAGGAAGAGCCCAGTCTCAGGGCCCTGCCCTCCACCTGGGGCTGCAGCTGCCTTCCTTTCCCACCTTCCTGGTGTTACAGAGTTCATGGGAATTCCTGAGGTGGATTCCAGCGCTTCCTGCCAGGAGGCAGCTCCCCTGGGAAACCTCCTGCGTGTCCCCCCTGCCCACCCGAGGTGACTGCACGGTTGCTTCTCCCGCAGTTGTCTGCTGTGTTCATTCTCTTTTTCTTCCTTTTGGGACTGCAGGCTCACCAGCTCACTCACCACGTAACTTGGTAAATACTTGAACTAGTATCACCTGTTGTTGAGCATGTCTTTAATCTGAAAAGGATGGAGTGGAATCCACGTTCTGCCTCATTACCACGTCGGCGTGTCTGAGCTTCAGTGTGGCCAGCTGCATCAAATGATGGTCTCCTCCACAAGTCCGTGGCTGGGCCACTGCCAGTTTTTGTTGATAAAGTTTTATTGGCAAACGCCCCCTCGCTCATTTATGCATCCCGTTGTCTGTGTGTGCGTTTCCTGCTGCCACAGCAGAGTTGAGTCATTGCCTCAGAGCACAGAAAGGTTTTGCTCTCGGGCTCTTTGCAGAAAACATTTACCAACCCTGTTCCGTTCTAGGACATTCGCCACAGCAAGTGCGCCCTCTGCCATCAGAGCTATGCTGTGTGCAGCTGTGTGTGCGCAAGGGTAATTCCACTCTGAAAGCCGTGTGTGCAGAGATTTGGGGAGCCCTGAGACTCTCATTTCTGCTCTAAAGACCTTTGAACAACGGTTACTCATTTTTAAAAGTCAAAAAGTATAACTAGGCCAGGCACAGTGGCTCATGCCTGTAATCCCAGCACTTTGGGAGGCCGAGGCAGGGGGTTCACTTGAGGTCAGGCATTGGAGATCAGCCTGGCCAACGTGGTGAAACCTTGTCTCTACTAAAAATACAAAAAAAAAAGAAAAATCAGCTGGGCATGGTGGCGGGCGCCTGTAATCCCAGCTACTCAGAAGGCTGAGGTAGGAGAATTGCTTGAACCCAGGAAGTGGAAGTTGCAGTGAGCCAAGATCACACCACTGCACTCCAGCCTGTAGGACAGAGCAAAACTCGGTCTCAAAAAAACAAAAACAATGACCAGGCGCGGCGGCTCACGCTTGTAATCCCAGCACTTTGGGAGGCCGAGGCAGGTGGATCACGAGGTCAGGAGATCGAGACCACGGTGAAACCCCGTCTCTACTAAAATACAAAAAATTAGCCGGGCATGGTGGCGGGCGCCTGTAGTCCCAGCTACTTGGAGAGGCTGAGGCAGGAGAATGGCGTAAACCCGGGAGGCGGAGCTTGCAGTGAGCCGAGATGGCGCCACTGCACTCCAGCCTGGGCGACAGAGCAAGACTCCGTCTCAAAAAAAAAAAAAAAAAAAAAAAAAAAAAAAAAAAAAAAAAAAAACAAAAGGATAACTAAAAAGATTTAGAGAAGACGCCATGTTCTCTCCTTCCTCCCTATTGGGAGCAACACTCGTATGTTCACATCACATCACACCTTGCACACATGCACGTGCTCTGCACATGTCTCTGGGACTGCCTGGACCCAATCCCAGGCAGGATGACACTCCCCTTCATTGCTCAAATTATTTTTGACTTGTGTTGTTGCAAAATTTAAATCTTGAAAGAATGTGCTCTCCCTAAATTAAAGGTGTAAAGCCCTAAGAACTCAGGGAACCAGTTTTCATATAAAAGTACTTTGGAAAAAAACTGTGACAGATATTATTTATTTATTATTGTTTTTCTAATTATACCAAATATAGCAATTCTCTTTGGCTTTTGTTGAGTAAGTGGCTGGGTGAGAAACAAATTGTATAATATTTTATTATTGTGCATCACATGCCTGTCAGCTTTAGAAAGACACCTCTCTTGTTCATCCCAGATGAAGACAAATTTAAGATTGAAAAGTGGAGAAAGGCCAGGCACGGGGGCTCATCCCTGTAATCCCAGCACTTTGGGAGGCTGAGGCAGGAGGCTCGCTTGAGCCCAGACATTCAAGACCAGCCCAAGCAACATGGTGAAACCCCGTCTCTACAAAAATACCAAAATTAGCTGGGCATGGCGGTGCACCTCTGTGGTCTTAGCTACTTGGGAGGCCGAGTTGGGAAGATCATCTGAGCCTGGGAGGTTGAGGCTGCAGTGAGCCATGATCGTGCCATTGCACTCCAGCCTGGGGGACAGAGTGAAACTATCTCCAAAAACAAACAAAAAAAAAGTGGGGGGAAATTTATTTTGTTAATTACACTTCAAGTATACTTCTTTAGAGGCTAAGATGATTTAAAAAGGAATGAAGTGGTATGTTAGTTGCTTGTGACTGCCATAAAAAATTACTACAAACTGTAACATAAGAAATGTACTCTCTCACAGTTCTGGAGGCCAGATGTCCAGCATCCAGGTGTGGGCCAGGCAGTGCTTCCTCCAAAGACTCTGGGGGGGATTCCTACTGCCTCTTCCAGCTTCTGTGGCCCCAGGCCATTCTGGGCTCTGGCCACAGGGCTCCAACCTCTGCCTCTGTCTTCGTAAGGCCTTCTCCTCTGTTCCGGAATCTGTGCCTTCTCCTCTTCTTAGAAGGACACCCGTCATTGCTTTAGGGCCCACCCTTATCCAGGATAATTTCATCTGGAAATTCTTAATTACATCTACAAAGACTCTTATTTCCAAATAGGATCACATTTCGAGCTTTCAGGTAGACAGGAATTTTGCGGGGAGATGCTAGTCAACCCGCCACAGTGGTATAGAATGTTTTTGAAAATAATTTTAATTTAAATTAGTATTACTAGATAATGTGTTCACATGGTTCAAAATGCAAAAGACACCCGAGTAGATAGTGAAGTTCTCTCCCGAATGTAAGACCCAGTTTCTCTGTCTAGAAGCCAGCAGGATTATTCGCTCCTGCAGGACCTCTGGGCTCTATCCTGTGAGTATCTAAACAAATGCCTATAATTCTTGTTTCTTTCCTGTCTTGTGCACCGTCTTGCAACCTGAGGCTGCATCTGGACAGCAGCTCCTGCCGGTGACCCAGGGGCATCCCCATTCTTCCCCCAGGTGGCTGTGTCCTTCATTTTCTCAGGATGGTTTAGGATATCGTGAGCATTATTTATGACTGAGGGTGTTTTTCTGCATTTATGCACAAATTTTATCTTTTCCCACTCCTCTTTTTGACTTTTAAAGCATTTTCTCCCTATTTTATAATTAGTGGTCATGATTCCCAATTAGAGGTTAATTGTTTTTTTCTCCCAGTTCCCACTTGTCATTTCCTATTTAAAATGCATGGAAGAAATGAGGAATGCATACAACAAAGAAAGCTGTTTTGCATTGCATGAGAAACTGACTTTGGCTGTGTCAGTGTTCAGAAACATGCTGTCAGGAAGCCAACCCCGGCAGCCTTAGGACCCACCCAAGCAGCTCCCCAGGGTGGAGATGAGAATTGCTTCCCCTGGCTGGCCACCACTAAAGATTCATTGTCTTTTCCTCAGAAAGCGATGCATGTTTTTCCTTACAGAGTGATGCTGTTAAGAGTCAACATAGGATGAATAGCTACCCAGAAATCCTGGCGGCCTGTCTGCCGTCTCTCAGGAAGTCTGGAGGCACGCTTTCTCTTAAGGTTTCTGTCGAAAGCATAATGGTTCATTTCAGTGGTTAAGAATGCAGTCACCTATTCCAAAATTGTCATCGATTTCTTATGTATAATTTTTATCAGTTTAATTAACTAGCATGCTGTTTGAGATAGGATAAAGGCATTTCCTGTGGTCAGTGAATCAAACTCTAATTCTTTACTCGTCCAGCCAAATGTTTATTAAGCTTTTATCTTGAATCACGCACTGTGCCAAATGCATGGTACGTATATAAATTCATGTATTAGGAGAGTCCTGCCTGATCATCCAAAGATGAACAGCTGGTTATAAATTGTGTCCACTTCAAATGAGAAGGGATGAAAATAGCAGTGTTAGTGGTGGAGGTTGTCCAGGTTCTTGGTGTCTTGAACAAAGAATTGGACAAAATGCACAAAGCAAGGAAAGAATGAAGCAACAAAAGCAGAGATTTATTGAAAATGAAAGTACACCCCACATGATGGAAACAGGCCTGAGCAAACTCTGGAGAGCCCAGTTACAGAATTTTCTGGGGTTTCAATACCCTCTAGTGGTTTCCCATTGATTACTTGGTGTACACCCTATGTAAATGAAGTTGTGGCCCATGATCAGTCTGATTGGTTGTGGGAGGGGACCAATCAGAGGCTGAAGCAAAGTTACAAAGTTATACCCTATGCAAATGTCTGATTGGTTGTGGAAAGTGACCAATCAGAGGCTGAAGTGAAGTTACAGCATTATACTCCTATGCAAATGAAGACTTAGCCCTAGACCAGCCTGACTGGTTGCAGGAGGGGACTAATCAGAGGTACTTTCAATTTTTCATCTGCCACTCAGAATAAAGGGGGAGGGGTTGCAAAGAGAGTAGCCTCTGGTCCTTTGGTTACTTGGGCATGGAAAGTTGGGGTTTTCCTTTTGATTTAGTTCTAGGAAGCCAGCATGAATCAGCCTTAGGTTCCCCACCTCCAGACCCTATTCTCCTGCCTCAGCCATGGTTTAAACCAAACATGCAGCGTATTGTCTGCCTACCTCAAGGAAGGCCGTCCAAAGGCTTTCTGGGCGGCTGCAGCATCTCCGTGTTTGGACTTCCCAGTTTCTTTCTTCCCTTCTCCCTCACCAGCCAACCTTGGTGCTTACTTTCCATCCTCATGACAAACTCCTAGCACGATAGGGTAGCCAGTGCTCTAGCGATTACTCCCAACCTTCCAGGCAGTCAGACGCGGAAGAGCTGGAGGACAAAGGAAACACCCGCTGCCCCTGCTCCTCTCATCCTTCTAGGCAGCTCTCCCGGCGTCACCTGGACGTTGCTTTCATCGGAGGCTGCTGTGAGGAAAGGAGGGGGTCGCCCTTAGCTGTTCGCAGCTGGATCTGTTGGTTCTGGTGCTCTGTGGCCAGAACCTTTGAACCTTCTCATAGGACTTGCAGTAAAACTTGCTTACGAAGAACTGCACGTGGTAAGATTCCAATAATTATTGTTAGATTTTCTAATGCTTTTCATTGGAAGGCTTTTATTAACAAATGGCTTTCAGCTCTCAATACCATCAGAATTTAATTTGGATTTTTTACTTTTACTATTTTGAAATGCAAATTTTGCTGTTTGCTTTAGTATTTATCATAGCTGCTGAGTTCACAGGTATCACCCAGGCTACCCTGAAGTTGCACCTCCCACCATAAAATGTAATCTCTGTCTCTACTCACAGAGAAGGCAGCCCTTGTCGTGGTCAGGTGCTAACGGCTCACAGTCTGGAGGTGTTGGAGGTGTTGCTATGAATATTGTTTGATGTTTCCCAAGTCTCAGCCACAGGAACCCCACAGGAGCCACACGTGCCTGGGTGCCCTCCAGGACCTGGGTAATAGTCACACCAGCATTTACACAGGGCCCACTCATGAGGCATTGCTCAGGGTGCATTCATCAATTCAGCCCTCAAAGTGACTCCAGGAGGCAGGTGTCACCAGTACTCCCACTTTACAGATGAAAGCAGTGAAGTGATTTTCCCCAGGTCACCCCATCTCTAAGTGGAGGGGCCACCATCAGCCAGTGATTGGATCTGCCCCCCATCTCAAATCCACTGCATTGCACCACACCGTCTCCCCACCAAGTGTACCACCCCAGGGCGGGTGGAGGGGGGACACCCCCGTTAAGCTGATGGGGACCCCTGGAGGATGCGATGCAGAGAAACGGACAGAGATAGGCAGAGACATAAAGGTACAGAGAATGAGATAGAGACAGAGAAACAAAGACGGAGATAGATAGAAATGGAGACAGAGAAAGAGCAGGAGCGGAGGGAGGAGGGAAGACAGGATGAGATTGCCACAGCTCCTGGGCCACAGGGTGTCAGGGAGACCTGAAGGCAGGTGCTGGGCGCGTGGGTAAAGGCCATTGGGCCACCGGAAGACACCCCTCCTGGTCTGGGCCCTGCAGCAATTGGGGGTCTCAGAAAAATCCTGGAGCCCACCCCCAGGAGGGAAGGAAGACTGGTTTCCAGCCCTTCCTCTCCTCTCCAGCGCCCCAGTCCTGGCCAGGACGTGGGCGGGGTGGGCTCAAGGGAGGGGGACCCACAGAGCGCTGCCCTCCCGGGGACCCAGCGGAGGCAGGGCAGGATTCACACTCCGGCTCAGCAGCTTTGGGGCAGCAGGGGCCAGGGAGGAGACGTTCCTGGGAAGGGAGGACCGGCCCAGGGCAGGTCTGCTCTGTGTGGGGAGGTGGCAGGGACAGAGGGGGCCCGATATGGGTGGCGAGGCAGCCCTCCAGGACAGGGATATGGAAGATGGGAGGTGGCTGGGGGTAGGCTGGAGGCCATCTCTGGTGGAAGAGTGCATGGCAAAGGAAACTGCTGCACAGCGAGTTTCCTTGTGTTTACCTCGGCCTCACCTGGGAAAGCCATGGGCTGCGTGGGGAATGCAGGCAGAGCAGGCCTGGCCGGGAGGCACCACCCAGCTCACACTCACGCTGCTTCGCCCAGCTCCAGCCTGCCCAGCAGCCTGGGCGCCTGTAAATCTTTGCTGCAGCCTTGCTGGAAGCTCACCTAAGGACAAGCAAAGGACCGGGGCTGCCAGGTCTGCCAAGAGCAGCTTCCCGCAGGGCAGGCTCCCCACAAAGTCACCTCCTGCAGGCTCCAGCCTCATGGATGGCCTCCTTCCAGGGCCTCCCTAGGAAATCCGAGCCCAGCTTAGGCCCCTGACAGCCTCGTGTGACCCCAGACAAAGCCCCATCTGGAGAGACCCTGGAGCACATGCCACTTACAGCCTTGGGACTCACAGGCCTCAGGAGCACGGATCAAATCAGGCCAAGCCCAGGTCCCGTTCCCCAGTGGGGGCGTGGTTGGGTTTTCTTTATTTCCAATGTTGAGCAGAGCCATCAAACCCAGAAACCTGCTGGGTGGACACTGGTGTGGCCTGAAAACAGAAGGGCCATGCAGCTCCGGCTCCACCTGAAACCGGCACCCCCTGTGCTGAACGAAGAATCAGACAAAGGCAAGAGCTGCAGGAGGACGGGGGATGCCCCTGCCTGTGACACGGCCACAGAAATCTCCGGAACACACCCACAGCATCTCACACGAGGGATGCCGCCTTCCCTCGGCCCCGTCAGGATGTATTAAGGCAAGTGGGCCAGTCTTTTGTAGAATGTTCGGCCGCCAATGGCGCAGAGGAAGAGCCGCCAGACATGATGGTTTGGTTTGAGATTTAGGGGAGTTGCTCCTGTGCCGTTTGTTTGGACTCAATTAATAGTAAATAATGCAAAGTTGTTTCAAATCCCCAGCCTCGCCTTCTACTTTTCCTTCTTCTGCTCTGGAATGCTCTCGATGCTGGCCTGTGTGCAGCTTGCCTCTTTCTGTGCTGGTCCCGGGAGGTCTCCCTCCCAGGCATGTTTGTGGGTCTAGGTGGTGGCTGGAGCAGGGCAGGGACCCAAGCTGGGGGATCAGATGGGGCAGGGCCTGGAGGCTGGGCATGGGTAGGCGTGGTCCCAAAGGTGACGGGAAGCCCTATGGGTGCTTCCAGGGGTCATCCGGCCCCATGTGTGGAACGGATGGCAGGAACCAGGACTGCGGCAGGAAGTCAGGCAGAGCTGCTGTGGTGGCCCAACCAGAGGGCGCTGTGGCTGGCAGGGGACGACGGGGAAACCCCTGGACCCAAGGCAAGACCCAAGTGTAGGCCCCAGTGTAGACCCCAGGGTAGACTCCAGGGTAGACACGGGTGTAGACCGGACACACCTGTGCATTGGATGTGGTGATGAAACAGGAGAATTTGCGTCTGGCCTCTTCATTTTTGACTGGGCGCCTGAGTGGATGGTGTTGCCCTCTGCTCAGTGGGGAACTGGGAAGAGGTGAGTTTGGAAGGAAAAATGGTGCCTTCAGGCTGGGTCCCATCGTGGTGTTCAGAGAAACAGTGTCGGTCGGGGCAGGCAGGAAAGAGATGGCACGTGGGAATTGGGTGATTACAGGTGAGCTTTAGCCAGCTTTTTTTTTTTTTTTTAGGTGGAGTCCCACTCTTATTGCCAGGCTGGAGTGCAGTGGTACGATCTCAGCTCACTGCAACCTCTGCCTCCCGGTTCAAGCGATTCTCCTGCCTCAGCCTCCCAAGTAGCTGGGATTACAGGCACGTGCCACCACACCCAGCTAATTTTTGTATTTTTAGTAAAGATGGGTTTTATCATGTTGGCCAGGCTAGTCTCGAACTACTGACCTCAAGTGACCCGCCCGCCTCGCGCTCCCAAAGTTCTGGGATTACAGGTGTGAGTCACCGCACCTGGCCACCAGCTTTCATAAATATAAGAACAGGGTTTAAAAAGAGTCACAGGAAGGGCAGCTCCCGGAGCCGAGGGCAGCTGTGTAGAGGGGCCCCCGAGATGCCCAGGCTTGCTGCATGCAGGGAGAGCTGAAGCAGACCGTCTCCATCAATACAATGAAAAGTGAGCTTGGGAAACAAAGGAAGCCTCTGTGGGCTTGTCCTGGGCCCTCACCCCGGGAGCATTCAGTGGCCAGACCCAGAGGCTGCTGCATGGAGGGGCCGTTGAGACAGAGGTGCGCCAGAGGAGCCCAGGTATGGGAGCCTCAGTCTGAGGACCAGGTGAGATGAAGGAGATGACCCCAGCCACAGCCACTATCTGACCGCTGCTGAACGAGAGCAGCCCTGCTGAGCCCAGTCAACCCAGACCTGGGAACAACACGCAAGGTCGTTACTATTTTAAGCTCCTGCCTTGGGGTGGCTTGACCGCAGCATTAGACAACTGAACAAAGCATATTGAAAGCCAAGGGCCGGATGCTGTCCCCCAGGAGAATGTGTAGGTAGAGAAGGGGTCCTGGCTCCAGCCCTGTGGATTCCCCCATAGAAAAAGATGGTGCCACAGCAGGGGAAAAGCAGGGTGCCCAGGCACTGGAGGAAGACTGGGAGCACGAAGGGCTTTGGGTGCCAAGACAGGAAACAGTTGCAGGGTGGAGGGCATCTCTGGCTCAGCAAATGCCACCTGGGGACTGAGCAGGGTGGGCTCAGATGCAGCAGCTTCCTGGAGTGACCAGGAGTGGACAAGGAAGGGCCATGGAGGGGTCTCCACAGGGTGGGCTGCTGAGGGTCGCATGGAAGACTTTATGGGGAGTCTGCTTGTCCCTCCCTCTCCATGCTGGACCAGAAAGCCGAAGCACGCCCAGGTCCTCTGGCCTACACTTGTCCTCAGACTGAGGCTTCCGATCAGGGCACTCCCAAGGTTTGTCTCTGAGGGTTATTAGGAACTGCATGTGGTTTAAGGCAGAACACTCCTCCTTCCCTTTGGAATGCAATGATGACACAGGGAATTTGGAGACCAGGTGTGGTGGCTCACACCTGTCATCCCAGCACTTTGGGAGGCTGAGGAGGGCGGATTACCTGAGGTCAGGAGTTTGAGACCAGCCTGGCCAACACCATGAAACCCTGTCTCTACTAAAAATACAAAAAAAAAAAAAAAAAAAAAATTAGCCAGGTGTGTTGGCGCGTGCCTGTAATCCCAGCTACTCAGGAGGCTGAGGCAGGAGAATCACTTGAACCCAGAAGGCAGAGGTTGCAGTGAGCGAGATCGCACCACTGCACTCCAACTTGAGCGACAAAGTGAGAGTCCATGTCAAACAAAACAAAACGGAATTTGGAGATTTGGAGATACGTATGCAGAGCCCTACAAGTGGGCAGTGCGGTCAATCTGGAAAGTTAGAGGTGAGAAGCGCAGCCTTCCAGGAAAGCACCTGTGGGCTGGGCAGCTTCCCTTCCTTAAACGTCTCCCTGCTGTCTGTTAGTCATGTGCGTCTGAGAGAAGATTTCACCAGGCTTCCCAATCTTCACTCTCTTTTTTAATAAACCAGCATAAAGTAGAATTTATTTACATAATGCAATGATCCATGAAGGTTACCATAATGCCGAGGGACCATATTAGCCGCTTGAGTGGAATTCATTAGAAATTAACTACCACTTAAATTAATTTTCCCACAGTCACAAGGCTGTAATGGCGGGAGAAGGGGCCGTCCATCAGCGGGTGCTGACAGGGGACCTGTCACCACTGTTATTTATAGGTGCACGTGTCAACCCCTAGAGCAGGCGCCGGGCCAAACTCAGAGCCTCCAGACTCACAAAGCCACTTCAAAAGGCCTGAAAATTCCCCCACTGATAAGTAACCCAGCCTTACCAGCCTCACCCTTCCTAGCAGCCAGGGGAGGGGCAACTTGGGCAATGCTGGTCATGGTATCTGACAGACCAGAGGGACCCGTCTTTGTTTTAAACCCACGCTGTGACATGCAAGTCCTTACACGCTGGTGAGAGTCATGTGGCCTTTCCGAGGGCAGGGGACCCCTTCCGGAGCTCTGTGTCCAGAGCCCAGTTTCAGACAAACCGTGCGTGGCTGTTTCTTAGGGATCTCTGGGGACAGGGCCCACTCCAGGGCAAGAGCTTGCAAGGGAACAACTGAATCTCGTGTGGAAGGGCAGAGCATGTGTGTGCACAGATGTGTGGTGTGTGTGTGGCGTGTTTGCATGCCGTGCATGTGTGTACATGTGAGCACACGTGTGAATGTGCATGTGTGAGTGCATAGGGTGCATGCATGGGTGGCATGTGTGCTCACACGTGTGTGCCTGTGTGTGGTATGTGCGTGCACACATGGCATGTTAGTGCATGTGCAGGTGTGTGTTCACATGTGGTGCGTCTATGTGTTTGCACGTGTGGTGTGTTTATGAATGTGTGTGTGCACACATATGTACACTGGAGGATCCCTCCTGTTTAGGAAAATGAAAGCAATGAAAAAGGCGTTAAGCATTTCTGGGGCTTCCACTTCAACAGTCCAGACCATATTTTCTTCTGAACCAGTGGGCAGTGATCAATGTGAGTTTCCTGAGACAAGATGGGTGCTCCCACGTTCCCAAGGGTGATGGTGCAATGGCAGAATTACTCTAAGGCTGAAAGCCTCTGGAGTGATCACCCAAGTTCCGTAAGGGGCCTTATTAACTCCTACCAAGAAGACTGACATTATTTAGGAGTTGTCTAGGGGAGGACCAGCTGAGGCAGTGGGGGTTCTTCTGAGGGGTACGTCGGGTGACATTTTTATGTCCTGCTGAGACACAGCACCAAGGATGCACGAATGGGCAGCTGCATGGAGACCACCCCCCCAGGCTCCTGAGTGATGCCTGCAGTTGCCACCCGTGCTTCACACATGAGGAGGGGACAGCTGGATCAGGAACCGCCACACACAGCCCAGGAGATGGGGGACTTGGCCTCAGGGGTCTCACACCAGCTCAGCTAAATGGCCCCAGTGAGAAGTCACCTTGGCTGGGAACCAGGTGGGCAACCAAGCCCTGGAGCTTCCCTCCTGGTCTGGGCAGCTGCAGCCCTGCTCCCCTCAGAGGTGCCTTCTCAGTTGTGAGTCCAGAAAGTTTTGGGGACTGAAAAGTCACCCAAGCATTTGCAGTCTTTGCTGTTTGAGATCGTGGGGAAGTGGTGGCTTGGCAGTGCCGTCTGCAGCCTGGCCCAGGAGAGAGTGAGCACGGCTCAGAGCCGTCCTGGGGCTTGGTGGAGTTGCGGAGGGGAGCCAGCGAGGCTGAGGGTGAGGCTGAGGGTGAGGCTGAGGCTGGGGGTGAGGCTGAGGCTGGGGGTGAGGCTGAGGCTGGGGATGAGGCTGAGGCTGGGGGTGAGGCTGAGGCTGGGGATGAGGCTGAGGCTGGGGGTGAGGCTGAGGCTGAGGCTGAGGCTGGGGGTGAGGCTGGGGGTGAGGCAGAGGCAGCTGCACCGCCCTCCAGCATCTGGGGTCTGTCCCAAGGCTGCTCTGCCAGGTCCTCGTGAAACCAGGTCCCAGGGTGTGGGCCAGGGTGAGATGGGGGTGGGAGAGCAGATACAGAAGAACCTTCCAGAAACAGTGTCTCTGCCCTCCCCACTTCTGACAGAGGGAAGGGCTGAGCTGAGAACGAGGATGCAGGATCCATTCAGTCACCTGCTTGATGTTCCCAGAGAAAGATCCTGAATTGCAGCAAGGCACTGTCGGAAGACCCAAGAAGACATCTTGGGGAAAGTGAATAAAAGAGATTCTTGCCAATGTGAGTTTCAAAATGCACGGTGCTAAATCAACTTTAGCCTAAAGCTGCCTCCTCACATATTTTAAGTTCGGCCTAAAGGTTTTTCTGCACATCGTCAACTGTAACAAGTGGAGGTGTAAACAAGCCAGAGCCTACACTTGTGCGTATCACTGAGTTTTGGCCCATCACATGTAGCCAGCCGTTTGAACCATGTTCAAATAAGGCAAACACCAACCTGTAACAATCCGGCTGTGTCTGGGCCTCACTTCCATCTTCTGTGTGTTACTTTCCTTTTTCTGTCCATAAATCTTCTTCTGCCCGAGGCTGCGCTGGAGTCCCGGAGCCTACTATGGCTGGGAAGGCTGCCCGATTCGCAAATCATTCATTGCTCAATTAAATTCCTTTACCATTAATTCGGCTGAAGTTTTTCTTTTATCAACGGAAACTGCTTTGTCCCCCAGGGCTGTGGATGTCGAAGTCCTCAGGGAAGCGGCGAGGCCGGAGTCCAGCAAAGGACATCCAGGAGCCACCCCTGGCAGGATGCTGAGCCCCGAGCCAGGGGCTGCCAACCGAGTCCCTCCACGGGCATCTCTGATGCCAACAGCAGATCTGTTTGGAGTTCAGTGTGATCCTCTTGGAACTGAGAACGGAGCGTCCCTCCTCCCACCCTCCCTGGGCAGTGGTGGCAGCCATGCTCTGGAGGGGAGGGGTCGCAGTGCCACCTTCTTGCTGGACCAAATCGGCCATCACATAGCGTGAATGTGTGACAGAGACAGACAGAGACAGGGATGGAGAGACAAGACAGAGTGGGAGAGACACCACCCCACAGGAGCCAGGGTGGCCGGATGCCTCTGGGAGTAAAGGCACAAAGCCTAGGAAAGAAGAAGGGAAGCTGAGGCCGGCATCGGGCTAGAATGTTCCGTGGGCAGCTCACTCCCTGGGCCATGTTTCCAGCTCCCTTCCAGCTGCTGCTGAGAATTTCGGAAGGATGGTAAAGGGCCTGTGCTCGGGAGGCCATACTGGCAGGAGGCGGGAAGGAACGGGACCCGTGGCCAGGGGCCCCTCAGCCTCCATCACCCTCAGGATGGGGCAGGTGCATGGGCTGGGGTTCCCCTGTGGGGGTCCAGGAAGGCCTATGTGTGCCCTGCTGGCCCTGCTGCGGCCCCTGGAAGGACAGGCTGGGTGGCGGAGGGAGGCTGGCAGGCAGTGGGGACCAGGGCCAGTAGCCGCACACTTTGACCTCTTGCTGAACCCTCACAGGGCAGGGACCCCAAGAGCCCCTGTTCTGAGAGCCCTCCCCCAGCATCAGCCACGTGGGCTGGGTTTTCATGGGGGACGGTGGGCTTAGAAATTCTGAGGCTTGGCCCCAGGGTCAGCGATGAAACACTCCTAATCCCATGGAAAAGAAGGAACCTCGAAGTGGAAATCCCAGGTGGGGCTGCCTCCCGCCAAAGCAAGACTTCCACGCCCCGCAGAAAGGGCGCACACGGGCCTGCCTCCCAGCAGGAGAGGCTGGGGTGGGAGTGACTGAAGGCCAAGCTGGAGAAGAGACTCCGAGGTGGGGCCACACACACCCCGAAGCAACAAGTGCCCTCCGGAACCTCGGCTCTGTGGCCGCTACACTTTTATGCAATGTGTGCGTCTGGGCTCACTTGGGGGAGCAGTCGTAATTCCCACCACACTCGCAGGAGGATCTGGGACAGCCCCAGGGCCTTGGCCCTGATGGTGCCGTCTGCCTCTCAGGACTTGACTGCCCAAGTGCTCCTTGACGGGGACTTCCTGGGGAATGGGCTCTGATAAAATGACCCTCGGCTTTCCAAGGAGCTTCCTTCTGCGTGTAAGCATCGTTGGGAGACCTGTGAAGGGCGGCTTCCTGATGGAGAGGGACCCAAAAGAGCTCCAGCCCATGGCACATCCGCAAGCGTTTGCCACGGGGGCGGTGACCCTGGTCTGGCCCCTCATTGCTGCCACCTCCGCCTCCTTGCCTTCCCACGACTCCTGGCGCCCAGGCCCTCCATCCTGCCGGCTGGCAGCATTCTGATTTCTGCGCGCTTATGATTAACCTGTACAATGTGTTCCTCTTAATGCAGAGATGTTTTCCTCTCCTCCAATTCTACAAACTGGAAAACAGCATATAGCCCGAGGCCACCCGGAATAATGCTGGTGTCAAGCGTTAAAAAACATATTTGTTTTGTGTCCTCTAAGGACGAATGATAGACATGTAAAAATGTTTCCCTGCTTTCCTTTCAGGGAATACTTAGTTTAGAATTAACTTCTGTCAGAGAAAACACGATTTCCCGCACCCACTCTGTAGGACTTCCCACCGTTTCCATTTTGCGGGGAAAATATCACACTGTGTTTGACACGTATGATTACAAGTTTACAAAATCCACTTACGTTTCTGCTGTTATTATTGTTTCTCTTTAGGAAAAGCTACTCATTAGAACCAAACAGAAGCCTTCTTTCGGGAGAAAAAAATAAATGCAGGAAATTGGCTGTCCCCAGCTGAGCCGGCCTGATTTGTCCTCGTGTCTGGGAAAATGTGCTCCTCGGGGGTTAGGGCAAGGGAGCACCCACACCCCCAACCAAGCTGAGACCGTGGAAACTGGCCCCCCGAGTGGGATGAGGGGAGCTGGCATGTCGCTTTCCTCCTGGGAAGGGGCCCGTAACACATATGCACACACGTGCACCCTGCCCTCTCAGAGGCAAAGGGCTTGCTTGGGACAGCCAGTGACAGCAGGCAAGCATGGCCCAGACCAACCCTCATCTTTACGCCAGGCTGTGGCTCGCTATGCCTTTGCCAGTGTTCCCAGGGAGGGAAAGGCGCTTGGTGTTTTGCATCCTGGTGCCATAGCCGATGCCCCTGGGTCTCTGCCTTTCTTTGCAGTTGCACCAGGGCAGCAGGTATGGACGGCAGGTGTGTGTCTCCCGGCTCTGACTTCTGGGTGATCAGAGGCCCAGGGGGCTTCGATGCAGGAGGGTCATCTGCTTTGCTGCCCACCAGGTAGGCAATGAACACAGAGCCCTGGATGTCAGCTGACTCACCAGCACTACCCAGCCAGGCTGGAGACAGGGCCTCCTGACACCAGAGCCTGCCCAGCTGTGCAAGGCCCACACACACCGGGCACACTGCTGTCCTTCCTCTTCATCCGGCCTTGTTGGCTCAGGCAGTTGTAACAAAGCACCACGGGCCGGTGCTTCAACACCAGAAACTGTTCCCTCGCAGTCTGGGGGCTGGGAGTTCAAAACCAAGGGGCCATTGGGCGGTTTCCCCTGAGGCTTCTTCATGGCCCGCAGACGGTGGCTTCTCCCGTGTCCTCCCACAGCCGCTCCTCTGCGCACACGCATCCCTGGTGTCGCTTTCTCTTCTTACAAGGACACGTCCTATTGGGTCAGGGCCCTCCTCACAACCTCATTTAACCTTAATTCCCTCCCTCAATGTCGTAGCTCCAGATACAGTCCCGTGGGGGCCGGGGCCTCACCTATGAATTTGGAGGACACGCTCAGTCCACAGTGTCGCTCTCTGCTGGCAGCATCCACCATAGCAGACGCCGCACGGGAGGCGCAGTCCTCTCCCCGGAGAGGGCGCAGATCTTCTCAGCTGAGCTCCTGGTCTCACCAGGCTGCTGTCCTTAGTCTCCCTGCTCAGCAAGGCCGGCGTCCGCTGTGGGCTGTGTCCACTGCCCCTCAGGACAGCCCTGGAGGAGGCAGCTCCATGTGCTCAGAGGCTTCTCGCAGCTCCCACTGCCTGCTGTGTCCTGCCCTGAATGCATGCAGAAGGGGTCAGAAAGAAAGGAAGCTCTGAGAGGGGACAGGGAGTGACAGGACAGACGGGATCCCGTGTGTCTGTGTCACCAAAGCAATTGGCACAAATCCTGGGAAGAGAGTGGGGCCTCAGCCCTCCAGAGGCAAAGACCCGGGAGAGTTGCCACCCTCCCCACGGAGGCATGGGTGGGTGGGGGTGGGAGAAGAACTGGAAGGCCATGCGGTGTTTGAAGATGCCAGATGCCGGATGCCCAGGGGAGCAGCAACAGAGGGAGCTCCTCCTGCAAGGCTGAGCCCAGGAGGTAACTGAGGACATGGCAGGAGGAAGACCTCAGTGAGGACTTTGTGAAACTTAAGAAGAAAGGAACTGTGACCCAAAACACATGGAGAAGAGGAAGGACAAAGAGTCAAGAAGCCAATACAAGGCAGCAGCCTCCAAGGCTGACCTGAGAGGAGTGACTGACCAACCTTGGGCCTGGACCTCCAAGGTTTAGGGCCAATTTCTTATTGACCTGATGCCCTCCCGGCCCCAGGCCTTCATTATGATTATGAATCCTTCCTTCTGTTACCCAAGTTCATTGTAAGAACATCTTCTAGAAAGAGCTCATCAAATAGCTCAGAAGAGAGCTAGGCCCTGCATCACTCTTTGCTAAGCATTTATACCTTGAGATAATTTTAGGTCATATTTTTACTGTTTGGACTACATTGGATTGGTTAATATTTTTATTTACCAATGTAATACATAGTCATTTCAGAAAACTTACAAATAAAAAAAGGATTGAACGATAAAATATAATTAAATAAAATCTCACCATTTGTAGAAAAACCAATGTGGATGTTTCTGGAAACTGAGAAATGATTTCCATACAGGGAAGTGCTCATGCCTTCGGAGTGCTCTTCAGTCACTTCGATGGGCCCCAGGTGTGACGCAGGCTCCCGTCACCTTTTCCCATTCTCTCCAGATCTCTCCCTTCATTCTCTCCAGATGTGGCTCTTATTTTTATAAGATTTAATTTCTATTGGTTTTGCTGCTTTTTAATGAGGAAATTTTTTTATCTCTTTTTCTCACTCCCAACCAAAATAATATCTTAGCCAAGCTGAAATGTCTGTTTCTCTACTTCAGACGAAAAAGTAAATAAAGCTACCCTTTTATAACATCTGATTTTTCAGAATTTTAATTAACACAGAAAATTCTGTGTGTAAAGCATGGAGTTTATTTTGAAAATGACCATATTTTCTGCTTGTTTAGAGTACCAGCATTTTCTGTGTATGAGCAATACTATGCTAAATTAGCCTTGTGGATTCTATTTATAAGAATATTTTATTTCATTTATATGAATAAATTATTTACGTATCTAGAAATATAACAGATTCAAATAAGAATTAGTTTCCAGTTCAATCAACAAAATGTTTCTTTTTTTCTTAAAATGGTTTTATTGTTTTTTCACACATAGTCACACGTGAAGGAAAGTGATGACTATAACAGCGAAAAGATCTTAAAACTGTATTAATCCCCTTCTTGGTGAGATCATGTGCAGTGAAGCAGAAACTGAATTTTAGGGACTGGGAAATACTGGAAAATCTTGCTATTTTCCTAGTTATCTGAGCACTTTGCAAGCAAATCTAATACCAAACGCTCGGGGAAAACTTCCAAGCCTACAAGCTGGGTTCCTGCTTTCATGTCTGATTTCCTGAGACCACCCTGTCCGTGGTGACATGGTGTGGTGATGACTGAGGCATGGGAGCTGCACAGCCCTCTGGCCAGGTGGGGGATGGCCGGCCTCTGTTCAGCCAGCCTGGCAGGTGGGGGATGGGGCCTGTCAGCAGCCCTGGCAGGTGGGGGATGGCCGGTCTGTCAGCACGGCCCTCTGGCAGGTGGGGGATGGCTGGCCTCTGTTCAGCACGGCCCTCTGGCCAGGTGGGGGATGGCCGGCCTCTGTTCAGCATGGCCCGCTGCTGGCTACACATCTCACACATGGCACCCCACCATTACGTTGGGTATGCTGTTGGGCATGGGGTGAGGATACTCTGGATGCCCTGGTTCTCTTTGGTTCCACCACATCTGGATTGCAGACCTGGGGGAGGAAACCAAAGGACACCACAACCCCTTCTTTCATCTCCACCTTGGAGGCGGGACAGGTGTGATGAGACACCTGAGTTTTCCACACCTGGGATGGGCCACCTGCCCTCTAGGTGGGAGCAGGAACGGATCCAGGGCTGATGTAATCAGAGCTCTCCAGAGAAAGCTGGAAATTCAGTAAGCGCTGATGTTGCACTCTATTTTTTGTTTGTTTGTTTGTTTGTTTGTTTTTTGAGACAGAGTCTCGCTCTGTCACCCAGGCTGTAGTGCAGTGTTGCAATCTCAGCTCACTGTGATCTCTGCCTCCCAGGTTCAAGCGATTCTCCTGCCTCAGCCTCTCAAGCAGCTGAGTCTACAGGTGCACACCACCATGCCTGGCTAATGTTTAGTAGAGATGAGGTTTCACCGTGTAGGCCAGGCTGGTATTGAACTCCTGACCTCAAGTGATCCGCCCACCTCAGCCTCCCAAAGTGCCGGAATTACAGGCATAAGTCACCGCACCCAGCCCAGATGACACTGCAATCTTGAGTCTGGAATCTGCTGGGTTAACTAGTAACACAGGCAGGAAGTCTGTGGTACAGGTTTGAGGAGAAACCTGTCTTTGCTCCTAAGACCTTCAACTGATTGGATGGGGCCCACCATACAATGGTGGGAGGGGAGGTGGTAATCTTTTTACTCAAAGTCTACTAGCTTAAATGTTAATCACATCTAAAAAATACTTCCCAGAAACATCTAGGCTGGCATTTGACTCAACAGCTGAGTACCAGGGCCCCACCAAGTTGATACATAAAATTCACCGTCAGAAGGGCTCTGACAAAAGGAAGATGTGGGCCACGTCTGGAGCTCCAGCAACCATTTTGCAACTATGAGGAACAAAGGATGACGGGAAGACCAAGAGGCAGACAGCGTGGTCTTTAACTCATGGAGCATCAGACCCAGCCCTGGCAATGGCCCAACTCCCACCCTGTAGGAGGTTCAAGAGGGGACAGACCCCTAGGGGTTCAAATCCTTCGACTGGGTTGGTCTCTGGGAGTCTGTCATACCACTGAAGTCAGCAAAAACATCTTTAAAAACATAACCTCCCTAACTGTTGAGAGATGGTGGGAGAAACAGGCTAGGACAAGACCTGTGAGATGTGTAGCCAGCAGCGGGCTGTGCTGAACAGAGGCCGGCCATCCCCCACCTGGCCAGAGGGCCGTGCTGAACAGAGGCCGGCCATCCCCCACCTGGCCAGAGGGCTGTGCAGCTCCCACCTGGGCTTCTGCAACAGCCCCCGCCCCTCCTTCTCCACGTGGGATCAGTGGTGCCAAAGAGAACATTTCCACCTGACACCTGGTTCCGCGAAGCAAGTTTCACTTGGGGGGAGCTGAGAGGTGCCCGTGCTGTGGCCCCACCCCATGTGGTTCTGTAGCTTTGCATACCTTCCTCCCTGATGGAGACAGATGCAGACTAAGGCGGCCACCCAGGAGGAATGCGGAGAGCTTGAGGTCCAGCTCATGCCTGACGCGTTCTTTCATAAATCAGTCAGGCCCCACATTGCTGCCACTTATTGGCACTGGTCAGATGCTAAGACCATGCGCATTGAGCCCCTGCCTCAGGAACCCAGCACCTGTGGGGGAAGAAAGACAGGTGGGTGTATCACCCCAAATACCTGCAGAGAATCCAGACATGCCAGGAGAAGGAGGAGGGGCTCCTGGGGATGCTTCTTAGGAAGGTTAAAGAGCATCTGTGCCAAACAGCCAGCACAGGGCAGGGACCACAGCCCAGCAAGTGGCCAACAATCCTAGCTGTGCTTGTTATTCTGGGACAAAGTTGGAATTTGTAATGAGTGAGGTTTTGGCAATGATGTTGGAGAAGCAGAACCCAAGAGGAGGACGGTCGGGCTTGTGGTGGTGGAGGCGGGGACGTGAGGAGTCGGGGACGACCCCAAGACTCCAACTCAGGTGACCGTGTGAAGAGAGCGAGGAGGTGCCGGAGCCGTGGGGTTATTTGCTCCCCGCTTGTTTTTATAGTAAAGAGCGGTGCAGGAATGCAAATAAAAATCATAAAAGTCAAATATAAAACAAGTGGGGCTGCGTCTCGAGAGAAAAGCAACCAACTCTCCTGCTGCGGCTCCTCCTCCAAGGCAGCCCGTGTCTCGCGGAGGCCCAGGAAGGAGTCCTTTCCCGGGACTCATCACTTTTCTTTGCAACCTACTTTTTTTAACTACGAAGCTTGCTCGTGGGCCTTCTGTGATTTTACAATCAAAGGGGCTACCCGGCTAAAACGGCAGCACGTGCTGACTCCCGCGGGCCTCGCATTTGTGGTCAGGGCTCCACTTCACTTTACAGCCGCTCATCTCCAGCCCCGTCCTCAGCCTGGGGCTCCTGCCTTGGTGTCCTCAGCCTTGGCGGTGCCAAGGGACAAGCTTTGTCCTCCTGGGGCCCCATGGAGGAGGACATTGCAAGAGAAAACAACAGGGCTGTGGACATGGGAGGCTCTCTGCCCCGATTCCTCCTCTCACAGACGCAGCTTCGCCCACTCTACTGTCAAGGAAGAAGAGGCGACGAGCTGCTGCCTCCCCATTTTCTTCTACCAAGACCTGGTGCGCTCAGGGTTTTCTCGCCATCCAGCAGTGTTCAACTTTTTTGCTACTAGGTTTCATTTCAAACCAACAAATGCTGTTTCTGCAGCAGAAAGGGAGTATTGTTTGTTCTAAAGGAACAACACACAGCTGTAACAGAAACACAAATAATTGGCTGTATGACACTCCTCATAAAAAAGACATGATTGTGTTGTAATGGCAAATTTATAGCATATTTTTCTACTAAGTGAGAACAAATGCAATTTGGAGTGTAGTATCCATTCAGTAAACCAAGACTGCCCTCTATGGACACGCGGGGCCTTGCGGCTGACCCGTTCTCTAGCTCCCCGTCCTCCAGCTGGACAGGAGGCCGCATGTGAACCCGAAGACATAAACGTCGCTTCCTGAATGACACAACCTCCAGCAGAGAAGGGCATGTTCTGCTCGTGTCTCTCGGGCCCCCCAGCAGGGCTCGGGGGTGTGGTCTCCGTCCATTTCCACCGGAGCAGGACGCAGAGAGTCAGGCCCTCATTCCACGGCCCTCAATGGCTTGTAACTCTCAGACTTCAGTGGAGATTCTCAGGCCAACAGGGCTCCAGGTTGAGACTCAAACAGCAGCAGGATTTGGGGAATGCCAGGAGACCGCAGGGAGAAAGAGCCTTTCCTCCACACGCATGACACACAAGGCCACCACATGCTGTGCAGAGCTGGTCCCGGCCACCCTCTGTGTCTAGAGAGGTATCCACAGTCAGAGAGAAAGGACGAGGAAACGGGAGGAGGACAGGCAGCTTTTCTGAGGGGTCTATCTGGGAGTCCAGAACAAGATATGCAGGTCAATGTCATACAAGAAAATGCACCTGAGAAACAGCTGCTGCCTGCGTGGCTGCAAACTCAACTTTAAACCCAGGGATAGGAAGAGAAGGCTATGAGCTGCCAGGTCTGGAGACACCAGTGCCACTGCTGCTGTCTCTCCGAATCTGGGGGGATGTTTTGCTTCAGGAGGAAACCCCAAACCCAGCAGGTGCTTCCTGAGGGTCCCTGTGGGGTCCTCAGTGTGGGGTCCTCAGTGTGGCTTCCAGGGAGAGGAGGGAGGCAGCCACACCTAGGGCTGAAAATCTCTGGCTTCAAGTCTATATCTGAGACTTAAACTGTCCTCATCTTTTGGGCACAGTCACTGGCTGGCTTTGCCGACCTTGCCAGGCCAGCGTGTGACCCTGCTTTGTGAGCACTCCCATTTCCTTTCCCTGGACCCAGCCAAATCCTGGATCAGAGCCCATCTCCCTGATGGGGAAGCTGATCAGTTGGAAATCTGTACCACTCCATGCTACGTGCTGACTGTCAGGAGTGGGGGGCAGTCACGAAAGCTTGGGCAGAGCTGATAGTCGGCTGCACACACCGTCTGCCATGTGGAGATGGTCAGAGTGGTGAATGGGTAAGGAAACCGGGCATTGCTTTTACACATCCTGACTGGGAGAAGGTTGCTCGGAAAATACACGTGAGGCCAGTCCTCTCCTCCCCTTAGTTCACAGCCCTCTGCGGGGACAGACCTCTACACAGGAGCCACTGTCACCAGCAGGGTCAGCTCTGCCTGCGTCCAGCCTCCGACAGGGACCCCTGGGCTGCAGCAACACCCCTGCCTCTGCCTCTGCCTCCTCCACTCAGCGCAGTGGCTCCAGCTCCCCTCGCCTGCTGTGCCGAACCCTGGCCGTGAATAGAGAAAGCTCCACCAGTGTTGCTGAGTCCGTATGATGGCGGGTCAGGCAGCCATTTAACAGGACAAAACAACTGTGCATGCTGCTGTGCGAGGCGTGTTGAGAGGGTAAACACATGAGACCGTTCTGTAGAACAGTCAGATCCCGTTCATACTTAAAAATAGAGTTTAACATGCACAAGCACATACACACAGAGGTGCACACAGGGGCTGAGTGCGGAGGTTCACGCTTGTCATCCTAGCACAGTGGGAGGCCGAGATAGGCGGATCAGCTGAGGTCAGGAGTTTGAGACCAGCCTGGCCAACATGGTGAAACCCTGTCTCTACTAAAAATACAAAAGTTAGCCGAAATCACTTGAACCCAGGAGGCGGAGGTTGCAGTGGGCCAAGACTGTGCCACTGCACTCCAGTCTGGGCAACAGAGCGAGACTCTATCTCAAAAAAAAAAAAAAAAGGTGCACACAGAACAGCTACTGGAGGCCACTTCTGGGGAAGCTGGTGATTTGCCCGAGGGTGTGAGGATTGGCTCTCACTTTCACTTGGTAAACTTCTAGATCATTTAAATGTTATGCTGAGAAAAAAATAAAAGTGTTAATTTTTAAAAATATCTAATACATCTCATTCCTTAATCTGATGGGTTCTGACACTAAAAGCCATTGCCTCTGGAACCTAAGATGACTGTGAGAACACAAGTGACCACCGCTGTGGCCAGGCGCCCCTCCAGGAGAGCAGGCAACGGGGGATACTCTGAGCTGCGCCCACACAGCCGGCGAGACAAACGGAGGCAGGTGCAGTGGGCAGGTGGGAGTCGGGCAGTGGTCACCATGTGGAGAGGTGTTTCTGACTCTGAGGGTCGCAGGGTGCACAGGAGGCTTTGGGGGTTGGGAGTGACTGCCTCCGAGGGCTGGTGCAGAAGGAGCCAGCGGGGGAGTCTGAGGGGGCAGCTTCAGACGTGGAAGGTGGAACTTGTTGAAATGCACATGCGGATTTGGTGGGTTCCAGGTGAAGAGACGTGGCCGCCCAGGGACCACGCCATGAGCAGCGAGCGACCTGACATTGCCTGGGGCTTGAGCAGATGACCTGGGGGGAGACCACTGGGCCCTCGGTTATCAAGTCTGTAGATGGAGCAACCAGGTGACTGGGGCTGCCGCGTGAACTTGCTGTGATCCTGCCCTTGCCAAGCCTGTCAGACCAGCCTCAAGTGCAAAGGGCTGTGGACACCCCCAAAGAGTCTGTGACGTGCAGAACCACAGAGTCCACGCTGCCTGGGAGAGCCCCGACGGCATCTGGGAACTCAGGACCTGCCCCAGAGGCACTGCTGGAGCCCGAACCGAGACAGCACCACAAACCCCTCTCCCCACCCCAGGGCCTGGCTCGGCGCTCCTCACCCAGACCCCAGTCAGAGGAGTGTGGCTGAACCTATAGGGCAAGAGCAGGTTTTCCGGTCTCAGCACAGTGAGTCTGTGTAACTCTAACCTAGACCACAGAAGTCACGAGGATTTCTCCTTCAGTCCTCGCTTGCAAACAATCGGAGAGCAAGGGGACGGATGAACAAAATCCTCCCCCGTGAGGCTGCCAGGGTCCCTGTCGGGAGGCCACAGCCCTTCTCCCTAAGGACTCAGGGGCCACCAGCGTGGCGAGCCCTGCTGAGGGGCGCGTTTGCAGCTTGTTGAGAATACTTACTTCTAATGCTCCCTTTTATTTCAGTACGTTTCTAATTATTACATTTACTTTTATTAATTAATTATACTGGTTTTTCAAGTCTCGTTAGTTGGGTAGTTCACATTGGTCAGGTTTTAAATCAGCCGACTATTACGGGCTGTGCAGTCCACATGGAGTTGGCCTTCACAGTCTGCATTTTAGTATTTCCCAAATTTAAAATTGGATTGGATTTCTTGTTTTAAATTAAACCAAATGTGATTGCCACCCCCTCCCCATCCCATTGACTTCGCCAGCTTTTCATTATGGAACTGAACATGGTAAAACATTTCATTTGGATGGGATTTCATTTTGCTCTGCTGCCAAACTCTAAGCAAGAATGGACTTTTTAAAACAATATTTTTTAAACTATTTTGTAAAGACTTAACACTGTGTTCACATTTTGGATGGAAAATGTATTTGGAAAGAAAGGAGACCCTTAAAGAGTTCAAATAATGTGGAATTTACTAGTCACGTGCAACAATCACTTTTCATATTTAAACTCAATATTAATTTTTAACAGTTCTCAGTAAGACACTGCATTTGTCAAAATAAACACCCTCTCATTGGAATGGGCTGACAGCACCAGGAGAATGTGTCGAGAATGTGGGCTTTACCACGGGCTTGGAATAATTAAATGATATTGTATAACCCTTTTTATAGAAAATACAAAGTTACTTTTCTTTGCAAAAGTTTCCACTCCTGGAGTCCTGGAGTCTCCTCCCTGAGACTCTCGGCACCCAAGGCGTGAGTTGCAGGTGACCTGTAGCTTCCGCAGGATACAGATGCCCTGGGCAGGGGAGCAGGCCTGTTCCTAAACGGTCAGAGAGCAAGTACTTTCCACCTCGCAGACCACACAGGCTCTGTCTCCACTGCCCAGCTCTGCTCTTGTTCAAATGCAGCCTCACACGATGAGTGAACGATGAGTGTGGCCATCTCTCAAGGTGATTCCATTTACAAAAGCAGGTGGTCACTCCCCAGCCCCACAGTAGAGGGGCCCGCCCCTTCCCCCCCCATTGAGGCTTTGTCAGAAGGCCTTTGTCACAGGGCCTTTGTCACAGGGCCTGATGGGACTTGCTTGGGAGACCACCCCTGGTACCCTGGGAGTTAGCAAACACCTGCCTCAAGCCCCACCCAATCCCATCCATCAGGCTCCCTGGCATCCTGAGCATTCAGTGTGCACAGAATTCAGACCAGCAGGGCATTTCCCAAAACCTCCACAGGGGACCTTAGTAAGCATCTAAGGGCACCAGTAATCCCAGCTACTTGGGAGGCTGAGGCAGGAGAATTGCTTGAACCAGGGAGGTGGAGGTTGCAGTGAGCCGAGATCACACCACTGCACTCCAGCCTGGGTGACAGATTGAGACCTTGTCTCAAAAAAAAAAAAAAAACAGAAAATATATATATATTATATTATATATATTATATATTATATTATATATATTATATATATTATATTATATATATTATATATTATATTATATATATTATATATATTATATTATATATAATATATTATATATAATATATTATATATTATATTATATTATATATAATATAATATATTATATAATATATTATATATAATATGTTATATAATATATTATATATAATATATTATATTATATAATATATTATATATAATATGTTATATTATATATAATATATAATATATTATATTATATAATATATTATATATTATATTAAATATAATATATAATATATTATATTATATAATATATAATATAATATATTATATAATATATAATATATTATATTATATAATATATTATATAATATATAATATATTATATTATATAATATATTATATAATATATAATATAATATATTATATTATATATTATATTATATAATATATTATATTATATATTATATTATATAATATATTATATATTATATTATATATATATAATAGAATATATAAAAAAAAAAAAAAAAAAAAAAAAAAAAAAAAAAAAAAAAAGAGAGGATATATTTATTAATATTAATATATTTGTAGAAATATATTTTAGATGGGACCTGACTTCTCTGTAGCTCCTTGGCCGTCATGACGATCCCGCCCCAGCAGCGTGCGCAGTTCTACTTTGTTCTTTTAAACGGCTGCCTGGTCCTCCATCGTACAAACCCAGCAGACCTGATGTAACTTTCCCTATTCACGGCCATGTGTGTGCTAGTTTTTCTCTCACATAAACAAAGCTTCAAAGAGCATCCTTGCATATGTCTCTCTCTTTTTTTTTTTTGGTCCATTTGCAAGTATATTTCTAAGAAAGTTACCTAGAAATAAAATAGGAAAAGATGAGACTGATTTAATTTTAATGGATACTGAAATTGCCCCTGGACAGGCTCACTGTTCTTCCTGGTATCCAGCGACACGATGAGGAGGGTCTGATATATGTTTGCTTTTCTTCCTTTCTAGGTAAGCTGTCTGTTCTCTCTGGAAGATGGCAATGGTTTTTCTTGTCTTTGGTTTTTCAGTCTCAGGTAGAATAGAGACTCAGAGCTTACTGGTCTGGGACCACCTGACTGTGTTGTTTAACCTCTTTACCCCTGTTGAGTCAAAGCCAGTGCTTTGTATCGTATCAGCTCTGAGATCTTTTATTAATTCTGTTATTCTTCCTAGAATTCTCTGTTTTCTTTCCTGGAAATCCTGGAGAAACGCTGGATACCCTGGATTGTGTGTAAGTGTCATCTCCTCTGAATTTTCTTTATTGTGGTAAAACACACACAGTGAACATCAGTGTCTGTTTACTTTCCTCTCTGCACTCTGAGAGATTTCTTTGATCATAACTTCCAGTTCATTGATCTGGGCTTCAGCCATGTTCATGCTGCTGACTTGACTTGTTCTTGCATTTTTTGCTGGAGGAGATGTTCAGATTTTTAATTTCTGATAGTCTTTTAATCTTTGTTTTCGGTGGGGCCTGTTTGTTTAATTTTATGAATGCATTAGACTCTCAGATATCACTTCTGATACGAATTAAAATTTTGTGATAATGGGCTGGGCATGGTGGCTCACACCTGCAATCCCAGCACTTCGGGAGGCCGAGGTGGGTGGATCACGAAGTCAGGAGATCGAGATGAGCATGGCCAACATGGTGAAACCCTGTCTCTACTAAAAATACAAAAAAAAAAAAAAATTAGCTAGGCGTGGTGGGACGTGCCCATAGTCCCAGCTACTCAGGAGGCTGAGGCAGAAGAATTGCTTGAACCCAGGAGGCAGAGGTTGCAGTGAGCCGAGATCGCACCACTGCACTCCAGCCTGGGCGACAGAGCGAGACTCCGTCTCAGAAAAAAAAAAAAAAATTGCAAGAATGTTTCCCAGAACCATCTGCTGTGCTTGCTCTCCCCGTTCCTTCTCATGGGTGCCCGGGGGTGGGGCTGATCCAAGTATCTGGAGGCCCTGACGCTTATGCTGGAGAACGCAGGACTAAGTCGATGGGCCGCCTGGCTGCTGCGGCATCTGCATTTATGTGGATCTACCTTGCTAACCTCTTGTGACGCTGGACCAGAGGAGGCTGCTGGCATGGGCCAGTTAGCCGGGAGAGGCTGGACCCAGGGCACCTGGGCAGGGGCCAGGCAGGGGTCCCATAGCTTCGGGCTCAGCCATGGTGACAGCTGAAACTTGCAGTGGAGCTTCCATCTCCTCCCCTCCTGGGGACTGCCAGCTTTGCTGCCCATCCCTACATTTAATCGCCTCTGAGTCTCTAGTAAGTGTTTAAGGAGCTCCATGCGTCTCTTTCTCCCTGAGCCCCTCTGCTTACCCCGTGGTCTTCTGGAGACAGGTGGTGAGCTCTGGACAGCATTTCCCCCCTTCTGCTTGGTGGAAACACCCCTCTCATCACTCGCGATGGGAACTGGGCTTCAAATGGCTCTGTTCTTCCAGCGCACCTCCAGTCTCCTGATTGGCTTCAACCTTCCCGCAGGCTTCTTTCTCCCGTATTTTGGGCTGCAGTCTTCTCTCTTCAGCTCAGTCTGATTCTGTCTTCATTTCTCAGGAATGTGTCACAACTCCTGGACACTGATTTCCAATGTTCCTAAGGATTTATTATTATTTTTATTATTACTATTATTACGAGACGGAGTCTTAGTCTGTCGCCCAGGCTGGAGTGCAATGGCATCATCTCGGCTCACTGCAACCTCTGCCTCCAGAGTTCAAGCAATTCTCCTGCCTCAGCCTCCCAAGTAGCTGGGATTACAGGTGCACACCACCACGCAAGGCTAATTTTTTGTATTTTAATAGAGACAGGGTTTCACCATGTTGCCCAGGCTGGTGGCGATCTCCTGATCTCAGGCAATCTGCCTGCCTCGGCCTCCCAAAGTGCTGGGATTACAGGAATGAGCCACTGCGCCTGGCCAGGATTTATTATTTTTAACTTATATTTTCTCAATTTGGAGAAATGTTGAGTGGAAAGGAACCGTATGCACTTACTCGGTCTTCCAGTTTGATTTGGATCAAGCAGGAAAAGGAGCTAATTAAGTTGGGCGTTCAAAGCTCTGAGGAAGTGACTTGGGATCTAAGACCTAAGGCACGAAATGCAAATTAAACATTGTAGAGGAAGGCGATGGGCTGGCTGAGCACTGAGGCGTCTTCCGGCTGAACGAAAACAAACATAGGCCTCTACTTTAGAAAGAAAAAAGATGTAACAGCACGAAAGCTTAAGTATGCTACAAATAGAACAGCAAAGTATTAGAAAGAAGTTTTGAAATACTATTTTTGTAACCTGGAAGTTGGGAGATCTTCCCTTAACCAGAACAGAAAACCCAAAACCTTAAAGAAAAGTTAAATATATTTTACAATGTCAAATTAGGTATTTTTACATGGCAAGTACAAATTATAGCAATATAACAAGTGATAGACTGAGAAAAATGTTTGCAGTTCATATGATAAAGGGTTAGTATCCTTCATAGACCAAATTCTCTTACTTAATGTTGAGAAAAAGTCAGGCAATGCAATGGGGAAAATAGCAAAGAACAGGAACTAGCCATGTGCCAAAGATGATCTACGAACAACTAATAAGAATTTAAAATGAGGCACAGTGCGGGGTTAGGGAAATGTGAAGTCTGGCAACGGCAGAGCCTGCTTCTCTGCTTTGGAACAGCAAACGTCAGAACTCCGCACCTCTGGAGCTGCTGAGGGTGCGGGGAATTAGTTCATGTTTCTGGCAGAAGTGCATACTGAAATGATCTTTTGAGAATCTTATCTGGCCGTGTCCACTAAATTAAAAGTGAATGTGATTTATCCAGTGATTGCTCAGGGGGGCGGGGGCCGGGGGGCGGGGGCCGGGGGCCAGGGGAAAAGTATCACGCAGGCATTTTAGCATTTGTGCATTACCATAGGGGTTTAGGGGTGTTTATTGAAGCCTTTTTATGAGGACAAAACCTTGCAGCCCTGCCGGCTGCCTGCCTTTAGCAGACGTTGAGGGGAACACGGCGCCTGTCCTCAGCCAGCCTCAGGAGGAAGGGGCTTTCCTTTATGTGAAGCCATGGCCAACTCCAGGGTCCCTGGTCCCCATACTGCTGATGTGCAAACAGGCACTTTCCCAAGGCAGCTGTCCCCCAAAAGAGCTGGCTCAGCAGCAGCTGGAGATGTGAAGCAGGGAAGATCGTGTTCTAAGAGTCCAGTGTGGGACAGGTCCTGGTTTTGCTTAAAAATAATGAGACAGAAAAGAAGCCCACGCATATGTGTAATGTGAGGTGTGTGTGTGTTTGCACGCGCACAGAGAAAGGCACAGAGACAGATTAATGATTAACCAAGTTTCTCACGTTGCACCTCACAGGTGTGTTTGACGGCAGGGAGGGAGATCGCTAACTTTTTCATCACATTATTTGACTTGCTACAATGGGCATACACTACTTTGGTAATTAAAACATCAGAAAGCAAAACAAAGCAAAAATCAAGTAGAGTGAAAAAAAATCATAAGGCTTTAGATTGCTAAATTAGAACGTTAGTCTCAAAGCCAAAAGTAGAGTGTGGACTATTTTTGGGGAGAGGGGACAAAGTCCTCCCTTTCTGGGGTATCTTAGCCAACTCAGGCTGGAATAACAAAATGCCATAGGCTGGGGGGCTCCAAGAACAGACATGGGTTCCTCACAGGTCTGGAGGCTGGAGGTCTGAGGTCAGGATGCCGGCAGCGGTGGGGTGCAGGGAGGGCTCCCTCCTGGTTCACGGACGGCCCCTCCTCCCTGTGTCCTCACACAGCAGAGAGAGAGGAGGCTCTGGTGTTTCTTCTCATAGGAGCCCTAATCTCATCACGAGAGCTGCACCCTAATGGCCTCGTCCCCTCCCGAAGGCCCCACTTCCTAACATATTGCAATGGAGGATAGATCCCCATACGAATTTCATGGGGCACGAACCCTCCATCCTCAGCAGGGGCAATGGTGGTTTGAGTTGGAGCCAAACCCTTGATCAGAGCAGGGCAAGGGAGAGCAGGTCCCTGGAGAGATGAGTCCACAGCACAGGCCAGCTAAGGAAACAGCCAGGCTCGCAGGCTTTGCCAAGGTCAAAGGTGCCAGACCCTGTGTGGGCATTGACTAAAACCAGCCACCCAGGCCAGGTGCGGCGGCTCATGCCTGTCATCCTAGCACTTTGGGAGTCTGAGGCGGCTGATCTCCTGAGGTCAGGAGTTCGAGACCAGCCTGATCAACATGGCGAAATCTCGTCTCAACTAAAAATACAAAAATTAGCTGGGTGTGGTGGTGGGCACCTATAATCCCAGCTACTCAGGAGGCTAAGACAGGAGAATCGCCTGAACCCAAGAGGCAGAGGTTGTAGTGAACTGAGATCGCACCATTGCACTACAGCCTGGGTGACAAAGTGAGACTCCGTCTAAAAAAAAAAGAAAAAGAAAAACACAAGCGGCCCTCGAAGTGGCCATGCTCTCCAGCTCAGGTCCTCCCAGCCTTTCCCTGCCGAAGCCCAGCTTAGGTCCTCCCCGCATCTCCCTGCCGAGGGGTTGGATGGTGAATCACTGTTGAGTCAGGTTCCTCTGTCTC
Source organism: Nomascus leucogenys (assembly GCF_006542625.1). Lineage (NCBI taxonomy): Eukaryota > Metazoa > Chordata > Mammalia > Primates > Hylobatidae > Nomascus > Nomascus leucogenys. The sequence goes on along the minus strand of NC_044386.1, from coordinate 1,492,209 downwards.
CTGTACTTTGTATAAACTGGTGCTTTTCAGAATAAAGACACCGTCCTCGTACATTATGTTTTATTAAGAAACATGGACGGGCGGGTGGTTCACGTTGCAGTCCCAGCACTTTGGGAGGCCGAAGCGGGTGGATCACCTGAGGTCAGCAGTTCGAGACCAGCCTGGCCACTATGGTGAAACCGCATCTCTACTAAAAATACAAAAATTAGCCAAGTGTAGTGGTGTGCACCTGTAATCCCAGCTACTTGGGAGGCTGAGGTAAGAGAATAGCTTGAACCCAGGAGGCAGAGGTTGCAGTGAGCCGAGATCACACCACTGCACTCCAGCCTAGGCGACAGTGAGACTCCGTCTGAAAAAGGTTCTAGGTAACTCCTTGCCTCCTACTTTGTGTCTTTGTTCTCCTGAGCTGAAAACCTCTATTCCCAAGCAGACTGCCCTTAGGACCCATTACTTTCCCCCACACTCGCACCCAGGGCCCAGGGCACCAGCACCAATGCTGCCCATGGTAGCATGGACCCTGGACACAGCAGGATGTCGAGGGCCTTTTGTTTTCTATTTTCCCAGCTTTTGCCCCATCGGGGAGTTCCAGCCACATCTCCGTGTTTTATTGTCTTTGAAACAGGAGTCATCAGCATGGTTTTGCAATCACTTGATGCATAGTTAGGCTGTTGCTTGTTTTTGCTTTCCATTTTTAGGGATTGATTCTTTCACAATTATGTAAAATACTGATGAGGGGTCAAAGTTGCCTCTAAACAAAGCTGGGGCTGCTCAGAGAACCTGAGCTTCTGCCTCATCCCCTCCACCCTTTCCCCTTTCGACCCTCAAAGGGAAAACATTGTAAAAGTTTTACAGATCATTCTTTCATTTTTACAATTCTACATACTTGGATACAAGATGCACACGTGTGTATCCAGATAAAACCACTCGGTTTGCTGAAAGCAAGGTGGCCAGACGGGGCTCCCTCGGAGCGCTCAGGCTCCGGCCGGCACTTAAAGGAAAAGGACCTTCGTGACAGACCGGGAAATACCAGGAGCCAAAGCCCCCTGGTCAGGGGGGACCACCTAATTTCAGGACCGAGGACGGAGGCTCCCCAGGCCCAGAGGGAACCGGTGGAAAAGCTCTCGTCCTAGGAAGTCCTCCCTGTCTGCAGCACTCTCCGTGCCCCCAGGGGGCTGGGTCTCTCCTCCCCATTGGGGTCTCTCATCTTCTAGGGGCCTGTGGGGCGCCTCCCACCGTCTGGCTGTCCTGGCCACCATGTGGGCTTGGAGAGAAAGGTCCATGGGGCCGGTCTCCACGGGGCAGCTAAACCTATCTGGGTGGATGGAGGTCTGGGGAGCTCAGAGTGGAAAGAACAGTTTGCTGTGGCCAGGATTTCAACCGGGGTCCTCTTATGTTACCACTGAAGGCTGCGGGGTCCTGCCTCTTGTCCTGCAAAGTCACGTTTTCATGGAGTTTGTTCGTTTCCTTGTGAGGGGACTAACTCACTGTGTGTTTTCTCATCTCACCCTCTCCTTTCCCAGCTCTCGTTTTCCCAAAGAACTCACATGAGAGCCTGGTTTCCCATGGCACTGGAGGGTCCCGTTCTTTGTTATGTGATAGAAATGTGTGTGGGAAGAGCCAGGCTGGCAGAAGCAGGCGGCGAAGGCTGGGATGGCGTGGTCAGCGTCATGAAGGCAGCATCCACGGAGAAGCAGCTCCTCTGAGCCATGACCACAGCAAAGCTGCACTCCTCTGTGTTACGACACACTCCACACCCTGGTCTGTCATCTTCATGGTGAGAAAGAGTGGCTTCAAAATGTCATCGGAGCGAACGGGGACCAGTCGTACCTGGCAGGACACTGAGCCATGCACGGCTGCCCCCCCCCAGCATCTGCAGTGGAAACCGAGTCCCTGGGGAGAGGAGAAGAGTTTCCTGGAAGGAGGACGTGTTCACTTTCTACCCAAAGTATCCCACATTCTCCAGGTCCCTCTCTTTTTTTTCTTTTCTTTGCCCATGGGGAGAGGTCCTAGGAGGGTGTCAGCACAGAGCAGGGGCACAGAGGGTTGGACCGGTCCCGTGCCTGCTGGGCCGGGTCAGGGTGCCAGTTCTGGGGGATAATGTTGGAAAAGCGCTGAGAATCAGCCAGGCCCGCCTCACCAGGACTGGGAAGAGGGCTCCCACAGCCTGGGGTAGGGTCCCCACTGCCCTGGGCTGGGGTCCCGGCTGCCCATGGGACCAGGATCCTGGTCGCCTTACAGGGGGTCCCAGCTGCCCAAGGGGGTATCTCAGTTAAGAGGGGAAAGATCTCAGCTGCACAGGCTGTGGGGAGGTTTCAGCTGCCTGGGGGACGGGGGTCCCAACTGGTCACAGCTCCCAGAGTTGTTCTCAGCACCTGGAAGGCGTACGTGTGCTGTTGCCTCAAGGCCTCGCCAGGGCCAGTTCTAGGTGCTATGACACATCGAGATCCGAACAAAGCCCGTGGCCCTCACAGGACTGCACATCCAGCAGCAGGAGACAGGAGGAGGCAAGGGACCTGCGAGAAGCAGGAGGACCCAGGACTCAGGAGGGTGAGCAGAGCAGACTTGCTACGACAGCAGGGCAGCCAGCAGGGAGCTGTCAGCACAGCAACGCAAAGCCCAAGGCCTGAGCTGTGAGGGAGGGGAGGGCAAGGGGCCCAGGTGGGGTGATTGAGGGAGGGGAGGGCGGAGTTCCCCAGGGAGGAAGGAGAGGGACGAGGAGGCGGAGGTCCCAGAGGAGGAAGGAGAGGGACAAGGGTGCAGAGGTCCCCATGGAGGAAGGAGAGGGAGGAGGGGGTGGAGGTCCCAGAGGAAGAAGGTGAGGGACGAAGGGGTGGAGGTCCCTGTGGAGGAAGGAGAGGGACAAGGGGGCGGAGGTCCCCATGGAGGGAGAGGACAAAGGCACACCTTCCTCAGCAAATCCGGGAAAGGCTCCTGGCCAGGCCACCTGTGCAATGGGTGTGTGAGGTCCCATGCAGGGCAGTCTCTGGGGGGCTGGGAAACGGTGCGTACGCTCTCGGCCTGGGGTCAGTCAGGGCTGGAGGTGGTAGGGTGAGTGTGGAAACTGTCCCCACAGGGCTCGTGGGAATGCAGGAAGGCAGTGCCCATGAACACTGGGTGTCCCGGAGCCATGGGAGGTGCCCATATCCGGCAGCTGTCACCCGGTGGCCGGGCAACAGGGAGAGCCAGGGTGACAATTCAGGTGTCAGTAGGCAGGAAAGCAGATTGCTGACCGTGGTTGCCCAAAAGCCTGGCAGGATTTGTTTACTTGCAATAGGTAAGAGGCTGGAATCATGGAGAATGTGTCAAGCATGGTATCTGATTGCCTCGGATGCTTTTAATTTTGGAGAAGCAGCTGCTGCGGAATGCTCAGGAAACGCCCCGCTGGCCTGCGCTCAGCAAGGCCACAGACCCCACTTTAGTAGCCGCGCTTGCCATCCTGAGCCCAAGAAATCCAACCTGCTCCCCGCAGGAGGCGATGAGGTGAGCTGGAAGAGGCTGCACAAGCCCCGGCCTCCAGAAGCCACGAGGTCTCCCTACAGCTCAGTCCCCTTATCTGCAGTTCCCAGCGGCTGAGTGGCTGCCTTCTTTATGTTTGATTACCTGGGTGTGCGCTCCCCATCAATACAATGTCAGCTGACTGCAGGTGACCGACCGTGTGATGATGGCCATGTGGCGGGCTGGGGTGGGTGGCGGTGGCTGTGTGGTGATGGCCATGTGGTGGCGACCGTGTGGCAGGTGAATGTGTGACGATGTCCGTGTGATGATGACCATGTGATGCCTCCATTTCTTCAGGTCTTCATTTGTCCTGATGACATTTTCCACGGAGGACTGAAGTCAAAACACTGTGCTCCAAAGTCACTTGAAGCAATGCTTTTCTCTTGGGATTTGTCACCAACTTGATACATCATTAGGTTCTTTTGTCTTGTTTTCAATTTTCAGGATGGGATTTTCTTCTTTTGGCTTTAATTTTATTCTTGTTTGTACAAAACGTGATTCCAAACCGAACTGTGTTAACAGGATATGCCACAAGAAGTTTCTCTCCCAACCCTGACCCTTCCCTGACACCTCCACTTCAAGGTAGATTTGTTAATTTTTTTTTTGTTTTTGAAACAGGGGCTTGCTCTGTCCCCCAGGCTGGAGTACAGTGGTGCAATCTCGCCTCACTGCAGCCTCAACCTCCTGGGCTCAAGTGATCCTTGCACCTTAGCCTCCTGAGCAGCTGGAAACACGGGTCTGAGTCACCAGGCCTGGCTTTTTTTCTTTTTTTCTTTTTGTAGAGACTGGATTTCTCTGTGTTGCCCAGGCTGGTCTTGAACTCCTAGGGTCAAGCGATCTGCCCACCTTGGCCTCCCAAAGTGCTGGGATTCCAGGCATGAGCCACGGTGCCTGGTAGATTTGTTGATTTTGGGTTTAGCCTCCCAGCGTTTCTTTCTACAATGTATGTACGTATGTGTGTCCACAGCACCATGGTCATGGTTCCGGTCCTCCACTGCCTCAGAGCACCGTGCTTCAAATAACAAGGTAATGAGCCTTGCTCTTTCATCCAGTTTGGACAGACATGGGCTCCGCCCCTGAGGCAGTGGGAGGCTGGGTCCTGAGTCCTAGGAAGGCCCATGGCCTTTCTCTCCTAACCGGGGCTCTCATCAGTGCACTCCGCCAGCCCTTTGTGTGTTGCACACCTTTTCACTCCATCCAGCGAACAGGGCTGGACACGAATCGTGTGGTGCCTTTCTCGGCATGCCTTCACAATCGATCTTTAAGTGTGGGATTGCTGGGCCGAGGTCATTCCCTGTGTGGTTTTTCATTCCCTGGCGATGCCAGGCTTTACTCGTCCATGCACTTTTGACGGCAGCCTAGTGATTTCCTCGGGGCCCACTACAGACAGGTGGTGTGGATGCCCCGTCCGTGTGCAGAGGGATTTCTAGGACGAGAGCAGACCAGGCGTGGACTTGCTGGAGGCCCAGACAGCTCCCACAGTTTCCAAGGTGGCTGTGCCAATTTGCACACAGAAGTGTGAAGGAGTTCTCAGCATCCCTCATTCTGGCAACATTTGCACATCAACACTCTAATCTCGAACCCACTGTGAGGGTGGCAGTGCATTTCTCTGACCTAAATTGGATGTCCCCAACAGCTCACAGGACGCCACCTCCCTGGGTGCTGAGTTTCTGGTTGGCACTTCTTCAGTGAGGAAGGGCCCTGCCAGCCTTTGGGCATCTTTCAATCGGGGTGGCTCTTTCCTGCTCATTCTAGACCCCAGCCCTTCATCCGCTGTTTATATCTCAGACACGCCCTCCTGCTAGGTAGGGTGTCTTTTACTTCTCTTATCAGACCTCCCTTTTCTCCGTAGGTAACAAGAAAGCCAAGTCTGGCTGTGTCTGTGCCCAAAGTACCGCATTCCCCTACATCGAAGAAACAGGGCTCTTTTCGGCTGCAGCCGTAGGGCCAAGCACATACTGAGTGAGTGCTGGGCCAGGCGTCTGGGACCCCCATGACTTATAGATGCCGCGCTCACAGCAGAGCATAAATACTTCACTAACCCTCCATTTGTTATTCCTGCTGAACGCTTCGGAACTTATGCAATATGAATTACATTTTGTAATGGCCCTCATGCTGGGGTCTTCTGGGAAAATATTGTTTCCAGCAAGACAAAGCAAATTGCAAATGTTCCTGAAGGAGCTTCACTCTTGAACAAGGAAATACATTGACACAGTTGCTCTAATGATCTCTTGTGTTATCTTTTATTGAACACAAAATGAGAGCTGTTCATCCAAGTTACGTGTGGCTGGATGTCCTCAAACTGGAGTCCAACTGAGCAAGCAGAGGTTGAGAGAACTCCAGGCGTGTCTGTGGGATGCAAGAGGACAGCAGTGGGGCCCCTGTGAGTCTGAGTCACTTTTGAGATGGACACATGGTGCCCTGGGGTCCTGGGGACCCTGGGTGGCTGCAGGTGGTGATTGGGCTCCTCCAGGCGCCCCAGGCCCAGGCCCTCAAGTCCCCACTCCCCACAGGGGTTCACAGCTGCCAGCCCTTAGGCCTCTACTTCTTCACACACAAGGCAAGGGCAAGGTTGTAGCTGGGCGGGGGGGTCCCTCCGGATCAGTCACTTGAGCTGAGATTCAGGTGGACACCAGGAGGGGCTGACCAGTGGTGGGAGGAACATACGTCCATGGAAGGAGGCTGACAACCAGAGGCGATGACCCCTCAGCATGGTCAGGGAGGAAGAGGACAAGGCGCCAGTGGCCCCAGAACAGGTGGATGGGAAGGACTGACAGGCGAGGCTGGGTCAAGGTGGCGGCTGCAGCGATGGGTGGGGACCTGCACGAACAGCCTCAGTACTCGCCCGCACCTGCTTCACTTTCCTAGGTGGCAAATCTGTCATTTCAAATACTCAAAAATACCAGGATGGCCGTGGCAAGTCTATAAGCCCCACATGCAACTTTAGAAGCAGTGGCCAACCTGAGGCCCTGTCGGGGGCAGAATAGAGTCCCCCCAAAAGACACACCCAGGTCCTAACCCCTCCTGCCTGGGAATGCCACCTTGCTTGGAAATTGGGTCCTACAGCTGTCCTTAAGGTCAGGACTTTGAAATGAGAGCCTCCGGGAACAGGGAGAGCCCTAAATCCAAGGACGCGTGTTTTTGCAAGTGACAGAGAGAAGTCCCCGAGCCGGGGAGGAGGCCGCCACGTGAGGTGGGGGTGGGGTTGGCGCAATGCTTGGCCGGGCAGGGGCGCCGAGGGGAGAGGCCGGGGACAGAGCCCCTCAGGGCCCCCGGAAGGACACCTCGCTCTCAGCCGCGCGGACTCCACGATGAGAGAGACCGACTTCCGCTGTGGTGAGCCAAGCGGCTGCGGCCATGTGTCCCAGCAGCCCTGGGAGAGGGTGACGCCCACCAGGCGGCATTGCGCCCTGACGCCGGGGACCCAGCATCCAGCCGTCCTCGCCCGCAGGTGCCCTGGCTCCGCCCCGGCCCTCCCTGTTCTGTGTCCGGACTGTTTCCCGTCGCCCAGGACTGCCGCAGCCGGCACACAAGCCTCGAGGGGCGCGGCTCCAGGGGCCCCTCTTCCGCCCCTCCTTTCGTCTCCCTCCCTGCTGGATCTGAAGCGCCGCTCCTGCCACGCTGTGCCCCCGTCATGCCACGTCACGCCACGTCACGTCCACGTCACGTTACCACGTCACGTTACCACGTCACGTTCCCACTTCACGTCCACAGGGAAACGGGCCCCGGCGTTGTGAGGGCGTCTGCCGTGCTTGCTTCCTTCACACGGGAGCTTCCTGCCTTGGCCGCGGTTCCAGGCTCTGTGCTGACGCAGCAGGAGGGTCCCCGGGCGGCTCAGCCAGGCAACGGGAAGTGACGAGGGTCCTTCACAGCCACGGGAGCCGAGCCCAGAGCAGGCGGCAGCAGCGTCTTTGCCACCCCAGGCCTAAAAGCAGCCGTGTGGGGCCCCTGGCAGGTGCCCCGGAGCGAGCCGCCCTCCTTGGCCCAGCCCTGAGGGTCCTGGCAGGGCCCTTGCTGCCCAGAAGGCCCGGGGCCCGGCTGACGGCCCGCTACACCGTGGGCGCCCGGCTGAGTGTAGGATCTCAGACGGAAACACCCCGAACTGCCACGGACTTCTGCAAAGAAGCAAGAACTGCCACCAGGCGAGTTAAAGGAGCACCAGCTGCTCCCGCTCCTGAGTCCCACACCCTTCCCTGCTCCCTGCCTCGGTTTTCCAAATTCCACGGGCGTGACATGTCCCCTGCGTTTAGGGATTCAGCCCCCAACAGCTTCTCCAAAACATCTTCCTTCACTGCAGGCTGCCTTGGCCTGAGGCCCACACAACCATGGAGAGGTTTACAGACAGCTCTCGGCGTCCTGCAGGCTGAAAGCCCCCCTGGACCGGGCAGCTTTCCGACAGGCTAATGCCCCTACCAAGTGGACGGTGCGTGCTCGGCTCAGGGACACCGGGTGCCTTTGTCATCAAACGATGGAGCGAACGTGCTCATTCTGCAGTCCCATAGGACTCCCAAAGCACCTGGCAGGGCCCTCACCACACTCAGCCACCTTCCTCTCCCATAACCCTGGCTCTGTTGCTCCAAGGCCTCTGCCACCTCCTTCCTCAGCAACAAAGAACGAGGAGATATGCACCGTGACCCCAGGGACGGCCGTTCTCCTGCCCACGATCTAGGCATTAGTGAGTGTGGGGTCAGCTGCGGGGAGGTGGAGCGGCGTCAGTGGAGTGATAAACAGTTTATCCGCACGATATGCCAGCTCCAGCCCATCTGTCCTAGTGCCTGCTGTCTGCAGAGGCACTGGATGGATCATGCGACACGGAAATGCGGGTGCGGCCAGCCAGGATGGATGCTACCCGACCTCCGAGGGAGATACAGCCGTGATGGAGACCCCGCTAATGGATCAGAAGAGGAATGGGGCCCGCACAGGAGCGGCGAGGCTCATGCATCTTGTAGAGGGGCTGAGATCCTAATCTCTCAGCCAGCCGCTCCCTCACACTCGCCTTTCCACCCTCCCCCACCCGGGAAACAGGCAAGCCATGAGCCCCAGGCGTGGGCAGGCTGCTCTGAGGCCGCTCACCGGCACGTGGGGTTGCTCTACAGGGTGTGGGGTGCAGGGCGCAGAGTGCAGGTGGCACCCCAGTGAGCGGTTTGGGTGCTGTCTGCAGCTCTCCCAGCCACCTGGGCCAGCAGGGGCTTCTTACTGGGGAAAGGGAGACCTGCTTGGGGGGTTCCTCATGTCAGCGCCCCCCACATCCCAAGGTGCTGCTGCTCAGGGTGGGAAGGCCGCGACGAAACCTGTTCTTTCTCCAAGCGTAACAAAACCATTCACTCCCTCCAGCTGTTGCTTCCCAAGTGAGGCTTTCCTCAAGAGGGAAAGGAAGGGAAGAGCTGAAAAGTGGCTCTCATGGCCATCGTCCTGAGCTGAGCTGCTTCCTGAGCCAGTGCCAAGGACAATGGGTCAGCTGCAAGGTCGGCAGATGAACGCTGGGAGTGGCCCCTCTTATACGGGCTCTACCTTTTGGAGGAAACGCGTTTTCCCACCTGTCACCCACCCATTCCCAGGGCCCCAGGACCGTTTGTAGGCACTGACACTGGCCCAGCTGCCCACGGCCACCCCCCAGCACCCAGAATTAATGCCAAGGGTCAGTGACTTGGGGATTGCATTTTAGGGTTAGCAAATGCTGACGAGCCGTTCCTGGGACTTTGACCTACCCTGGTTCTACCAACAGCAGATGGTCAGCAAGACGCCACGTGGAGCATGGAGGACAGCGGGTCATCAGCTGGCAGAGCTGGGCCCGAGGCCCAGGCCACAAAACCACACTGGGAGTTTGCAGAGAATCCTGCCTTCACTGTCAGTGGCTTCCAGAATCAATGTGGAGTCAGCTTGTTTACTAGAATTTCAATAATGAACTCTCAAACTCCACATCTGACTCTATCAGGGAGAGTAGATCAGAAAAAGCCTCATAGGGATATTCAGTAGTTTCTGTTTTTCACAATGCTAACTGCATTTGTTTCCTGGGGATGGGGGCTTAGGCAATGGAAGTTTGTTTTTGCATGGTTCTGGAGGCTGGAGGCCAAGATCAACGTGTCAGCAGGGTTGGTTCCATCTGGAGGCCGAGGGAGGCCCGGCTCCAGCCTCTCTCTTAGTGGCTGGAGGCTGCTGGCCATCCATTGTTCTTCGGCTCCCGGCAACATCACTCTCCATCACATGGGGTCTCTGCGTGTGCGTCTGTGTCCAAATATCCCCTTTTTATGAGGACGCCGTCATATTGGACTGGGGCCACGCTACTACTGTATGACCTCTGTCTCCAAATAAGGTTGGGTTCTGAGGAGCTGGGGGCTACTGCTCCAACACAGTGTGTATGGGGGACACCACTTAGCCCTCAGCACTGTAGGGAAATCCTGACCATCAGCTTCTGTGAAGGCAACAGCCTCGGCCCCCACAGATCCCTTCAGCAGAGCTCCAGTTCCAGGCAGGAGGCCAGGGCCAGCAGCCTGAACCATTTTATTTTAATCTTGTTTCTGTCACACTCGACTGGTTTGCCAGGGACATTTGGGGAACTCCTGGGCACCCAGGAACTGTCTTCTGGCTGGGGCTAAAGACCGAGAGTGCCCCTGTTGGTGGCACTGGGTCCTCTGTCTCATCTCCTGACTTGTCCCTTGTCCTATGAACAACCTCAAGGTCATTAACACCCTGATGTAGGCCCCTTGGTGATGCTGTTTACCTCTGTGCCCTCACTGTAGTGTGTAGGACCAGCCCTAATAGGTGCTTAGTGAACACCTGCTGAAGTATCCAACCCATTGGTCGTCATTTTGCTGTATCTAGCATTGACGATGTAGAAAAAGATTCCAGCTTGGCATAAACAGTGAAGCTGTAAAAAGGAGTTATGGAGTCTGGCATGTAAGACACTCAGAGGTCGCCCCTCAGTCCTAATGAAACAAGTAAAATGATGAACAAACTGAAAAGTCAACAACCCTTCTTAGACTCATCAGACAAGTAAGGTCACACGGCAAGCCCCTGCCCTCACAATTGGAGAGACAGCTGGATACAGAGAAGCACAACTTACCTGAGCAGAAACACATGAGCAGAAACCTCTTGAACTGCTGGAAGCTCAGTGTGGACAAGTCTGAGAGTTATCAACTCCAGGGCACGCAGGCATTGGGGGACACACCTTTGTGAGTTTTACCTCCAGGAGCCCTGCAGTGCCCACAGTGAACATCAGAGAAATGTCCCCTGTGCTTTAGGCAAGGGAAAGAGAAAGGGGCTGTTCTGAGATACACCAGAGCATTCTCTTCTTAGCAAAGCTTCAGAAGAAACTGTTTAACCAGAGCCAGACCTGCTACAGTTTAATCAGAGCTGAGATTGGAAACACCCAACTCCAGCCCACTCTAGCCATCCTCTTCCACCTAAGGGATGAAGAATCTGAGAGGTACTTGTGTAGCTCGTGGCCCCAGGCTCACTGGGGCTGAGACTGAGTCATAGGACCATAGACACTCCCCCTACAGCACGGCCACTTCACTAAAGTCCTATTTACAGCAGTTCCCTTTTACCCTGTACAACCTGTCCACCTTTCAACAAAAAATTACAAGACAAACAGGCAAAAAACACTGTTTGAAGAGACTGAACCAGCATCAGAACCAGTCAGATATGGCAGGAATGTTGGGATTCCTGAAATTTTTAAAGCTGTGATTAATATACTAAGGCTTTAATGTAGACAGCAAACAACATTCAAGAGCAAATGAGTAACATAAGCAGAGAGGTAGAAATTCTGGCAAAAACATGCTAGAGATCAAAACCACTGCAACAGAAGTAAAGAATTCCTGTGATGGACTCATTAGTAGACTGGACACAACTGAGGAAAGACTCTTTCAGCATGAGGATATGATAATAGAAACTTTCAAGACTGAATAGGAAAGAAAAAAAAGAAAAAAACACACTATGTAAGAACTGTGGGACAACTACAAAAGGTATAATATATGCCTAACGGAAATACCAGGAGGAAAAGAAAGAGATCAAGAAACAGAGGCAATACTTAAAGCAATAATGATGAAAAATTTTTCTCAAGCTAATGTCAGACACCAAACCAAAGATCCTCAGGAATCTGTGGAAGGTCAGAGAGCATCAAGCAGTATAAATGCCAAAAAAAAAAAAAAAAAAAAAAAAGAGAGACACCTATTCATATCATATTGAAACTTCAGAAAATCAAAGTAAAAGAAAAAATCTTAAGAGAAACAACATGGAAAAAACCCTTCCCTACAGAGGAGCTGTGATGAGAATCTGACTTATCCTCAGAAATCATCTAAGCAAGAAGAGAGTAGAGTAAAATATTTAGTGTTGAGAAAAAAGAAGCTCACCAACCTAGAATTCTATACCCTGTGAAACTATCCTTCAAAAGTAAAGAAAAAATAATGACTTTCTCAGACAAAATTGAGAAATTTCTTGTCCACAGACCCACTTGCAAGAAATATTAAAAATTCTTTAGAGGGAAGAAAAATTGTGGAGGTCAGAAACTTGGATCTTTATAAAGAAAGAAAGGACACTGAAGAAGAAATTAGTGAAAGTTAAATAAAAAGTTCTATTTTTCATATTGTTAGTTGATCTAACAGGTAACACTGTGTTCAAAATAATGGCAATATAATAGCAAAATAATGGCAATAAAGCAGTGCTTAGATGAAAATTTATAGCATTGAATATATTTTAGAAAAGAAGAAATATCAGCCAAGCGCAGTGGCTCATGCCTGTAAATCCCAGCAATTTGGGTGGCCGAGACAGGTGGATCAGTTGAGGTAAGAAGTTCAAGACCATCCTGGCCAACATGATGAAACACCATCTCTACTAAAAATACAAAAATTAGTTGGGTGTGGTGGCATGCACCTGTAATCCCAGCTACTTGGGAGGCTGAGGCAGGAGAATCATTTGAACCCAGGAGGAGGAAGTTGCAATGAGCTGAGATCATGTCATTGCACTCCAGCCTGGGTGACAGAATGAGACTCTGTCTCAAAAAAAAAAAAAAATCTAAAATCAATAATCTAAGCTTTCACCTTAGGAAACTAGAAAAGGAAAAGCAGTTAAATCCAAAGTAATCAGAAGAAAGAAAACAATAAAAATTAGAGCAGAAACAATAAAATTAAAAACAGAAAATAAAAAAAGAAAATCAAGAAAACCCAAAGATGGTTCTTTGAAAATATCAATAGAATTGCTAATACTCTAGCCAAGATAATTAAGAAAAAAGAGAGGACACAACTTACTAGTATCAGAAAGGAAAGAGGAAACATCACTACAGATCCCATAGCTATTTAAAGGATAATAAAGAAACATTATGAACAACTCTATGCCTACATATTTGATAACCTAAAGGAAATAGACCAATTCATCGAAAGATACAATTTGCCAAAACTCACAAAAGAAGAAATAGGCTATCAGGTCTATAGTAAAGAAATTGAATCAATAGTTAATAACTTCCCCAAACAGAAAGCACCAGGCCCAGATGGGGTCACTGGTGAATTCTACCAAACATTTAAGGAAAAATTGTACCACTTCTCTACAATATCTGCCAGAAGATGGAAGCAAAGCAAACACTTCCTAACTCATTATATGAGACCAACATTACCTTAATACCAAAACCAGACAAAGATATTACAAGGAAAAAAACCAAAGACCAATATCTCTCATAAATATAAATGCAAAAATACTCAACAAAGTATTAGCAAATCAAATCCAATAAAGTATAAAAAAAGTTATACACCACAACCAGGTGGGTTTTGTCCCAGGTATGCAAGTCTGATTCAACATTCAAAGTTCAATTAATAAAATCCATCACATCAACAGACTAAGAAAGAAAAACCAGATGATTATATTAATAGATGAAAATATTGGGGTTTTTGTTGGATTTGACAAACTAATAGCAACAATGCATTCAGTTAACTGTGCTTACATATATGCTTATGTATAAGAAATGAATGACAGCAATGATAACAAGGGATGGAAAAGAAAAGTTAGGGTTATTTTGTTATGTAGGATACTTGCACTACCTGCGAAGTGCTATAGTGTTATTACAAAATGGACTTCATGATTCATTTCATTCATTTATGATAAAAACTCTCAGCAAACTAGAAATAGTGGGTAGCTTCCTTAGCTTAACAAATATTATCTACAAAAACCTACAGCTAACATCGCACTTAATAGTGAGAAACCAGAAGCTTTCCTACTGAAACCAGGAGGAATGCAGTGATGCCACCTCTCACCACGGTTTTTCAGCATCATACTGGAAGTCCTAGCCAGTGCAATAAGACAAGAAAGGAAAATAAGAGGTATACTGATTGAGAAGGAAAAAGTAAAACAAATAATGTCATCTATGATCATGTCTTTGTTCATAGATGACATGACCATCTGTGTATAAAATCCAAAAAAAAAGACTAAAAATCCTCCTGGAATAAATCATAGCAAGATCGCAAGATATAGGGTTAAAATATAAAAAGGCAATCACTTTCATATATACCAACAATGAACAGTGGAATTCAAAATTAAAAACACATCACCATTTACATTAGCACCCCCACAAATGAAATATTTAGGTATAAGTATAATAATATCTACAAGATACATATGAGGAAAACTACAAAACTCTGATGAAAAACATCAAAGATTAAATAACTGGAGAGATATTCCATCTTCATGAATATGGTCACGATGTCATTCTTCCCAAGTTGATCTGTAGATTCAGTGTAATCTCAATCAAAATCCCAGTGAGTTATTTTGCAAATGCAGACAAACTGATGTTTAAAGTTTGTATGGCAAGACAAAAGACAGAATAGACATGTCAGTGCTGAAGGAGAAGAGCAAAGTCCTAGGACTGGTGCTACCTGAGGTCAAGCCTTACTATAAAGCTCTAGTAGTCAAGACAGTGTGGTAACAGCAAAAGAATAGACAAACAGGTCAAAGGAACAGAAGAGAGAGCCCAGAAATAGACCCACACACATTTAGTCAACTGATCCTTGACAAAGGAGCAAAGGCAATTCAATGGAGGAAGGATAGACTTTTCAACAAATAGCTATAGACAAAATAATAGATCTAGACACAGACGTTACACACTCACAAAAATCATCTCAAAATGGAATTAACTCAAAGTGAATCACAGATCTAAATGTAAAATGCAAAACTATGAAACTCCTACAAGATAACATAGAAGAAAACCTAGATGACCTTGGGTATAGCAACGACTTTTTTAAATAAAATGCTAAGGACATGATTCATAAAATAAATAATTGACCAGTTGGGCTTTATTAAAAGCTTCTGCTGTGTAAACGACAATGTCAAGAGAATGAGAAGCCACGACCTGGAGAAAATATTTGCAAAAGGCATACCTGATAAGGACTGTTATCTGAAATACACAAATAACTCTTAAAATGCAACAAGAAGAAAATGAGCAACCCAATTAAAAATTGGCAAAGATCTGAACAGGTACTTCACTACAGAATACATACAGATGGCAGTAAACATTGAAGAGCTACTCCACATCATATGTCCTCAGGGAAATGCAAATTAAAACAAGGTGATACTACTATACACCTATTAGAATAGCCAAAATCCTTAACACTGCAAACATCAAATGCTGGCCAGGATGTGGAGCAACAGGAACTTTCATCCATTGCTGGTGGGCGTACAAAGTGATACAGCCACTATGGAAGACAGTTTAGTGGTTTCTGAAAAACTAAACATACGCTTAACCTGTAATCCAGGATCCATACTCCTTGGTATTTACCCAAAGGGGTTGAAAACGTGTGTCCACACCAAAACCTGCATGTGGATGTTTATAGAAGCTTTATTCATGATGCTCATAGAAACGTTGTTCATTATACAAGCTTTATTCATAATGTTTATAGGATAAAGCTTTCATTCATAATTCCATTCCTTGCCTAATAATTCCATATTTGCTTGGAAGCAATGGAGATATCCTTCAGTAGGTGAATGGATAAATAAACAGTGCACATCCAGATGGTGGAATATTACTCAGCCCTAAAAAGAAATGAGCCATGAAAAGACATGGAGGAAACTTAAATGCTTATTAGTAAGTGAAAGAAACCAATCTGATAGGCTACACACTGTGTGATTCCAAGTCTAGGATATTCTGAAAAGGGCAAAACTATGAAGATGGTAAAAAGTTCAGTGGTTCCAGGCATGAGTGGGAAGGAAGGATGAATAGGCAGAGCATGAAGGATTTTTTAGGGCAGCAAAAATACTCTGCATGATACTTCCATGGTGGACACATGTGGACACTTCAATGGTGGACACGTTTATCCAAACCCTAGACTGTACAGTGCCAAGAGTGAGCCCGAATGCAGGCTGTGGACTCTGGGTGATGATGATGGTTTGGTAGTAACACACCCTCTAGTGGGGAAATCGGTAGAGGGGAGCCTGTGCCTGCTGGGGGCAGAAGGTACCTGGAACTCTGTACCTTCTGCTCAATTTTGCTGTGAGCCTAAAACTGCTCTAAAAATAAAGTTTATTAATTTTAAAAAGAGAGTTGTGTAGCACATTAATCCCTAAATTTTCTGAAAACAATAGACATTTGATCTCAAAAACAAGTTGTTCATAAATGGAGCAGAGCCAGGTCATGGGACAGGAAGAAGGTGCCTTTGTAGGGCAGACATGTGCGGCTGACTCGGGGTCTCTGGGCTGTCTGAGGACAGGATCTTGAGGCTGACCACAGGGAGGGCGCACAGGGAGCTCCAGCCTTCCAGGGTCAGGTCAGGAGGGACAGCGAGACATGATCCTGGATGGGATGCAGGAGTCTCCAAATTGTCCCGAAGGGACAGACTGCAGGGGGTCTCCAGGCCTGGCTGGTGCTGGGGCAGCATGGAGGGAGCAGCATGGAGGGAGCAGCATGGAGGGAGTGGGCACCAAGGCACTGTGAAGATGCTCAATTCCCTGAGGGGCCTGGCAGGGCTGCCCATGGGAGGCCTTTTCCAGATGTGCAGAGTCTGCTGCCTGCTGGACTGGGCCATCTCTGTTCGGTGCTGAGGGGCTCCTTGTCTGGGACTCCTCCCAGGCAGAAGGGGGTCATCAAGGCACTGGGCTGGTCAACACTCATCATCCCCACTAGGGGGCCCCAGGGACCTGTGGTCCATCATCTTGGGTCCTCAGCTTTGCACATCCAGGTCCCCCTGTTTCGAGGAATTTGGAGAAGCAGGTAGAGACATAGCCGCCACCTCTGCCAGGATCTCACCGAGCCAAGGGCCAGCAGGGCCTTTGCTCTTGGGCCTTGGCTGGGCCCACAGTGGATTTGGGGTCACCCCTGGGGTTGCCACGGCCAGGCTCCCCAGGTTCAGAGTGGCCTCTTTATCTGGGAGGCAAGGGCTACTAGAGAATGAGTACAGCAGAGGGAGGCACCCGCTTCTCCCCCACCGGCTTCCTCTGTGCAGACACTTTGTTGGAACCCTAGAAAGCCCAAGGGATGCACTTTGCTGCAGAGATGCAAATGACTACAAGAAATGAAACAAAAAGAGGAAAGGGCAGATCTTCAGATACGGAGTGGGAAAATCTTCTTGTTTCTAAAAAAGAAAGGAAAGCCCATTTCAATGTCAGTTTTTCCAGTGATCCTCATGTTCTTAGCACAAAGAACAAGGCTCAGAGCACCAAGATCACATGCCCAGCTGATGAGGCAAGGATGGAACCAAGTCACCCACTGCAGAGCCTGGGACAGAGGAGGAGGGCTGGCCCCCTCCCCTCCCAGCCTGGATGTTACATAGAA
Source organism: Nomascus leucogenys (assembly GCF_006542625.1). Classification (NCBI taxonomy): domain Eukaryota; kingdom Metazoa; phylum Chordata; class Mammalia; order Primates; family Hylobatidae; genus Nomascus; species Nomascus leucogenys. Next base: position 1,474,967 of record NC_044386.1, on the reverse strand, counting down.
CAGAGCAGCAAGGTGCAGAATGAGGACCATGCCGAGAATGGGAACTGTCATAAAAGTCACTAAGGCAGCCAGAACCTCCTTTATCCACATGTAAAAGAAAATAACCGTGAAATCAGATTCTAGTTTAGTTACCAGAAGATCCTCTCCGTCTCACTGAATAGCAGCTCAAATGAAAATTAACTTACACAGATGCATAGGATGTGCAAGCCATCTGATTTGACTTCTCTCTTTTTGTGTGAGACTCAGAAGCCCAGGGAGGGGCCTGGTTGGGTCACAGAGTCAGCATGGGCACCACCAGGACCAGGACCTACAATTGCTTTCCTGCCCCAGGGACCAACTGTGCATTGACTGCAGCTCATGACAAGGAGACTGGGGGAAGCCGGGTGGCTGCAGGGCTGCTCACCCCTCCTTCATATCCACCAGCTCCAGAGTTGTCTATCGGGACCCTGACCTTCTTAAAAGTGGTTTTAAGATGTCAGCTACATGTTCTCAAGGAAGCCTGGTGTATCCCCCTCTACACAGCCTCATCCCAGGATAAGTATTCCACGGCAAGGCTGCCCAGGACTCGGAGAAAAGCTTTCCATGCACCAAGCCTTTGTCTCTGATCAATCGGATTTGAATAGGGTTGCCAGGCATAGCAGAAACACACCAACAAGAACAATGACAAAAGACAGGACTCCAGCTTAAATGTGAAATTCAGAGAAACAACAAATCATGTAGTGCTTTAAGTATGTCCCAAATGCTACATGGATGTACTTATCTTTGCATAGCAATCCTTGCATCACAGCTGGTTTTGCCCTTGCTTTGACCAATGGAGCACCCTGGGAGGGACTTCATGTCAGGGCAGAGCCTGGCCTCAGGGAGCCTTGGAGTTGCTGCCCCTTGTCCTGGAGCCCTCCCCAGAAGCCACCAGAATGAGTGGACGAGACTGCCTGGGGGTGAGACCTTGGACCAGCCATGTGGGCTGCTTGTTCCAGCCCAGGTTCCAACCCACAGAGAACTCAGCCAGAGCCACATGGTCACATGGTCATGGGGAGGTGGGCAGAACTCTCTGTTGAGCCCAGGCCCTGCTGCTGACCACAGAGTCATGAGCTAAGGACATGGCTGCCATCTGCCATCTGAAGGTGCTGCCCCTGGGGGCATCTGTTAGGCAGGAGTGAACCACGGGTGCTGCGCTGCTGCCTTATTCTGTGCCTCCCTGTATGGATGCTCTCCGCCTGGCTCAGCTCTGACTCCCCAGTGCCAGGGTGAGTGTAACATGCAGCATGCTGCCCGAACCATCTCCAACACCTATGAGCACACCTGCCCAAACACACAGGAGTGCAGGGCCAAGGAAGGTTGTGCTCAGACTGCCAGCTGCTTACATGGTGAACCAAACCTTAGAGCTGTTAGGCTGGAGGATGCACTGGTAAACGTCACAAGGTGGGCAGCGTGGGACCAGCTTCTTCCTGTCCCTCCCTGGGCCCCCCATCTCTAAGAGCTGCAGGTACCTTCTTGCTGGTGTCTTTGTGCAGGACTCACTGGTTGTGGGATCCTCTTATCAAGGACGGGATGCTGGCGCATCCTCTGGAGTTAATCACAGGCCGGGAATCTGCACTCCCACAGCAAACATCACATCGCCAGCCTCTTGGGGCTGCAGGGCTAAGCCTCCCCCGGGGATGGATTTCCCTCCCTTTCCTATTAGATTGAGTTTAAGACTGCAGTCGTCTGAACGGGTTTGGCTGAGAGGGTCCAGCCCACAGCTAGAGCTTCAGCCCGAGGATCCCAATCGGGTCCCATGTCTGCTGAGCTTCTCTGGACGCAGGTGCTCATGACAGCCAGGGCAGGGTGCCCATCCACTCACCTCACTCATCCCTGCCGGCTGCAACCTTTCTGCCTGGTGCCACAGCCAGCACAGTCCCTGAGTCAGCAAGACCTGGCACGGCATGACGGGGAACCCTGAGAGCTGGGCTCTTTCCCTTCCCCCGCCCCCACCAGAACCACAGGGCGTTGTGGCCAGCCTCTGGCTCCAGGTTTGCAGATGGGGGCTTGCAAGGACTGTACCCCTTTCGGGTGAGGGCCAGGCAGCCCATCCAGCCCCAGACAGGTCTCTTGCATGTTGAAGGAGGCCAGCAGGTCCGGACAAACCCCCAAAGCCAGGGCTCTGCCACCTCCTGATTATGGGAATGATGAACCTCCAGGGACCCCCGCCCCCGTGTCCCCACCCCAGAGGGACTTTCCCTGGCTAACGACAGGGCTCACCCCAACCCTCTGGCAGCACTTCCTGGGCCCCACCCCATCACCCCAGCCCCAGCCCACACCCTTCTCTTGCCCACACTCCTGGGGTCCCTGCCTGCCCCACAGCCAGGACAGCAGATGGCGGCAGGGCCTCCCAGCCATGGTTAGGAGCGCCATCTCGGCCAGGCACGGTGGCTCACACCTGTAATTCCAGCACTTTGGGAGGCCAAGGTGGGCGGATTGCCTGAGCTCAGGAGTTCACGACCAGCCTCAGCAACACGGTGAAATCCTGTCTCTACTGAAATACAAAAAATTAACCAGGTGTGGCAGTGTGTGCCTGTAATCTCAGCTACTCAGGAGGCTGAGGCAGGAGAATCGCTGAACCCGGGAGGCGGAGGTTGCAGTGAGCCGAGATCGTGCCACTGCACTCCAGCCTGGCAACAGAGCAAGACTCCATCTCAAAAAAAAAAAAAAAAAAAAAAAAAATCATCTTTCAGGAATGCAAGGCTCCGCGAGAGCTCCATGTCTCAGCCATGCCCCCAACACAGGGTCAAATCCTGCCAATCCACCCCACACGCCATACCCTCTGCAGTAACACCCTGGTCCTCAGGAAGCCCCATTCGTGGAGGACACATCTATGGAATTCCCCAACCAAGTCCTAGTGGGAGGAGGAAGAGGAGGGAGCTCAGTCCCAGGAGAGCCTGAGGCTCCCCCAGCAGTGATGCCTGAGGCTTGGAAGTGGTGGAGAGTGGGGAGGGGTCACTCCAGGGGCACAGGGGCCCTCTGCAGAGAGTGTCTTGGGCGAGACTTCCTGAGCAGAAGGGATGGTGGCTATGCTGGGCGGACTGGGCGGGCTGCTGAGGGGCCCCTGAGGGCAGGGAGGAGATGGCTATGTGGGGCGGCAGTGAGGGTCAGGGAGGAGAGGGCGAGAGGGTGAGATCCAGGGCCCTGGGGGTCAGGGAGGAGAAGGCAAGAGGGTGGGGGTCAGGGCCCTAGGAGGTGGGAAGGAGAGGGTGGCCCCGCCATGGGTCAGGGCCGTGGGGGGTGGGGAAGGGAGGGCGGAGTGGGAGTCAAGGCCATGGGGGGTGGGGAGGGGAGGGCAGTGAGGCCAGGGGTCAGGGCCCTGGGGGGCAGGGAGGAGAGGGTGGCAAGGGCAGGGGTCAGGGCCATGGGGCCAGTGCCCGAGGCAAGGAGCCTGGATTTGTCCTAAGAGCCATGGGTGCCCCTGCGGAGCCCAGTGAGGGAGTGGTGAGTCCTGCCTGGGTTTCCCACCATCTCTCCGGCTGCTGCAAGGTGAGATGGGCAGGTAGTGGCAGGAGGTGAGGGGCAGTGGACTCTCTGGGAATGAAGGATGGGAAGGGTGCTCAGCTGGTTAAGGGAGAGGGTAGCATGGCAGCTGGCTGGGGGTGGGGGGTTGTGATAGATTATTTGTGGTCCAAACTGCAGCTGCTCTCCTGAACCCCATCTGCCTCCTTCGCTGTACAATCCAGTTTCAGCAGAGAACTGCACTAGGTCAGTGTAGCAAGAACCCCCCACCCTTCGTACCTGGCCACCCTCAGTATCTGGAAAATTCCTCTCTCTGACCCTCAGGACCTGACCCCCAGCCTCCAGTCAGCAGGAATTCTGTGAGGTTGGTTCTGCCAGAAAAAGGGGGGCTCCATGTCTCCTGGTGGTCCCTCCCCACCCACCAACCCCCGCTCGCTGGCCACAAGTCTCTTACTGTCCTGCCATGTTTGCCATGGAGCTCAGTTCCACAGTGGGCCCCGCCCCTCATGTGACTGCCCTGGGTAAAATCTGTCTTCTCCGCTTGTCTGGCACGGGTCTTCCTGGGCGGCAAGAATGAGCTGTCATGGGCAGTGGCGCCTCACCCAGGCAGCAGGGCACGGGAGAAGGCAGCCCTACAGGCTCTGAGAGAGCAGGAACCAGGGGACAGTGGTGTCCACTGGGCCAGGGAGGCAAGCACAGCCACCCAGGGCCTGGCAGTAGCACAGGGGCACCAGGACCCGATGCAGCTCCTCCTGCCCCAACGCCTGCAGAGCCTCTCTTGGGCCAGGCCCACCCAAAGGCCAGAGGATGATGGGCCCAGGTCAGCCTAGGGGGTGCCTGGGCCTGGTGGCAGCTGGCGAAGGGTGCTGGTGTAACTGCCCAAGGGGTTCACCTTGCCCGCTGTCTAGACAGAGCTGATTCATCAAGACAGGGAACTGCAATAGAGAAAGTAATTCACACAGAGCCGGCTGTGCGGGAGAACAGAGTTTTATTACTACTCAAGTCAGTCTCCTTGAGCATTTGGGGGACAGTTTTTAAGGACAAATCAGTGGATGAGGGGAAGCCAGTGAGCTGGGCGTGCTGAATGGTCAGGGATGAAATCACAGAGACTCGGAGCTGTCAGTTCCTGGGTGGGGGCCGCAAGATCAGATGAGCCAGTTTATCGATCTGGGTGATGCCAGCTGATCCATCAAGTGCAGGGTCTGCAAAATTTCTCAAGCACTGATCCTAGGACCAGTTTAGGGAGGGTCAGAATCCAGTAGCCTCCAGCCTCATGACTCCTAAACCATAATTTCTAATCTTGTGGCTGTTAGTCCTACAAAGGCAATCTAGTCCCCAGGCCAGAAGGAGGTCTGCCTTGGGGAAGGGCTGTTTCTGTTTTTGTTTAAACTATAAACTAAGTTTCTCCCCAAGTTAGTTCAGCCTACGCCCAGGAATGAACAAGGACAGCTTGGAGGTTAGAAGCAAGGTGGGGCTGGTTAAGTTAGCTCTCTTTCACCGTCTCAGTCATAATTTGCAAAAGTGGTTTCACTGGCAGCTGTGCCATGGGAGGAGATGTGTCTGGGGTGGGGCTGACAGGACGGGATGAGGGGTGTTTGGTGGAGCCCCTTGTTTCCCTCTTTCCTTCTACCTGCAGGGAATCTGTGTGTCTGGGGAGGGAGGGGGTGTCCAGCAAGGAACTGAGGGTCACTCATCCTCCTTGAGGACCACCTTGGCCCCTCAAAGCCCTTAAGGGATGGTTTTGGGGGGTACTGAAGCATCTTTCAAAGGACCGAGGCTAGAGTAACACAGGCGGCCTTGTAGAACTGGATCTGGGCCAGGCCAGCCCACGGCCCCACGCCCAGCATCCCTGGAGCGTTGATGGAGTCCAGGCTTAGTTTGCATAGGAATCTCACACTCAGTGGTCTCAACTGGGGCTGCAAAGTTCAAATCCCCTGGGGAGCTTTTAACAATCCCCATTCCCAGGTTGTACTACAGACCAATTGATCACGAATCCCTCTGGTGAGACAGTGGCGTCGGTATTTCTAAAGCTTCTGGGGCGGGGGTGGGGTGGGATGGGAGGATTCCAAAGTTCAACTGAGTTTGAAAACTAGTGCTGTCCTCTAGAGAAGGTCAATGGCTCTGGCTGCACTTCAGAATCCATCAGAGAACTTTTCAAAACTAGACTGATGCCCTGGGCTGCCCGCTACCCACCTTGTTCCTTCTCCAGGGGCCCCAAAGTGTCCTTGATTGAACACCCAAACTCATGAAGCACTCCTCCGCTTGGTGACGCAGAAATGGGCTTGGAGGTCTCTGAAGGGACGACCACGAGACTGCACGGTCCGCATCCTCCCTAAAGTCAGCAGCTCCATCCTGCCAGTCACTGAGCAAGCACTTCCTCCGCAGGTCATTGATTCTTCCAGCCTTCCTTGCACACCTGCTGCACCACTGTGGTCCTGCTGTGGGCGGACATCGAGGCAGGGGAAGCTCCGCTCAGCTTCAGGGAATTCAATCCTGGGGGAGACAGGCAGAAAACAGGGAGACAGAGGAAGGAAGTGCAGGACCCAGCAGATCTCACAGCGTCCTGGAGGAAGGGCTGTCTGCCTCCTCCCTGATTCCACCTGCCTCTGACCCCCACCTGCTGGGCAGCACCAGCCCTGTCTGCTGTGGACACGGATGGGCTCCCTTGATGACAAAGGCCCCTCTGTGGTCACCTCCCCTGGGAGGGGCAGCTCTCAGGAACCTCCTGTCCCCACCCCATCTCCCCATCTCTGGCCATCTTCCACACTCCAGTGAGCAGCGTCCCCTGCAGAGAGCATCTGTCTGCACAGTGAGGCTTCCCTTCCCCCTGACCTTAGCCTGCTCTGAGCCCACCCTCCTCGCTGGGCCAGCAGGGAGATCCCATGGAGCCCAGGACAGCCGTGGTCACAGAGGACACATAGCCCTGAAAAGCAAAATGTGGGGGACGCAGAAGTTCACCCCACTCTATGAACATCCATAAAAGCACCGAGGGAACAGCTAGAGTGAGCCCCAGCCCATGCGCGGGCTCCAGCCAGCCAGACTCAGGAGCCCTTCGGAGCCGGGGCACCATCCACCACCCGTGGCCTGTGGCATCCCCGCGTCCTGAGGGCGTCTTCTGAGATGCCCTTTTCACCTATTGCTCTTAAGCCGCCACATGCTGCAGCACAGATGCTGTCAACCGCACGTTACATCTGAGCAAACAAACATCACAGAAGTCAGTTGACTTGCTCAAGCTCAGGACCCAGAAACTCGAGCAGGATGCACAACACAGGAAGAGTGAGGTCCCACCGTGGAAAGGCACATGCCAAGGAGACGGAACGCTCCAGTGCTTCGCTGGGGACTCCAGTGACGAGGGAGCAGCCCCCACTGGAGCTGCCGGCCCTTTCCCGGCCTGGACACACCCGAGGTCCATCTGCAAAGGCCAGCGAGCCCGGCGTCTGAGCTCCACCAGCCCCTCTGCACACAGGCTGGGTCTGGATGCAGCGTCTCCGCCAGGGCTGGCCTGGGAGCTCCAGCCACCCACCCTCGTTCACGCCGCACTTGGAGACTCATTCTGCACCCAGGCCCTGGCGCCTCCTCTAACACAGCCGCGGAATCTCACAGCTCTCATCTGTCTTCCCAAGCGTTATTTTTTTTTTTTTTTAAGAGAGAAAATGGGAAGGAATAAAAAAAAGAAAAAGGAGATTCGGGAGATAAAAGGCACATGTGGGTGACAAAGGAGCCGTGACAGTCCAGGTTATTAATGGCCGGCCCATATGCATCTGGGGTAATTAACTATTCACAGGTGAAATTAGCTGATAGGAGTGGCTGTCGCGAGGAAATCGAATGAGCTCCGATTATATCAATAGTTTTCAACCAGTGTCCCTGGTTATCAAACCATCAAATAAATTTGTCCACTCTCTTCCTTTGGGGAAAAAACTTTAATTACCCAGCCCTCGCATATGGCAGGTCATTAATAAAGCCTAGTTATCGGGCCGCAGGTTCGGGAGCTTGACCGTTATCTATCTTTTATCTAAGTAAACATTTGGGAAATGTCCTTAAAATTATTACAGATACTTTGCCCCTGCCCCCAATAGAAATTTCTAAATGGAACCGGCTGCATTTCACCGCGCGGTCCGCGGCAACCTCCTCGCTCTGCTCCTCCCGCCCGGCCTCCGGCAGGTCTTAGATCCCGAGCCGGCCGCCCCTGCAGTGATGGATCTACCCGACCTGCACACGCAGATAAGGGCACGCGGGCCGGCGCTCTTTAATGTGCGTTTACTCCGCCTCTGTGTTACCAGCGCTCCCTTTATTTCCATGCCGCATATATCAATGACAAGCAGGAGAATGGAGCAGCCAGTGGTGACACAGAGTGGGCCTGGGCTCGCCTCTGCAAGGTCCCAGAGTCAGAACTCTTTCATTAAAACAAAGAATGCCTACCCTGGCCGATAGGGCAAAACCCTGTCTCTACTAAAAATACAAAAATTAGCTGGGTGTGGTGGTGCATGCCTGTAATCCCAGCTACTCAGGAGGCTGAGGCAGGCGAATCGCTTGAACCGGGGAGGCGGACGTTGCAGTGAGCCAAGATCACGCCACTGCACTCCAACCTGGGCAAGAGAGTGAGACTCCATCTCAAAAAATAAAAATAAAAAATAAATAAAACAAAGAATGCTAAAATACCATTTATGACTCCATGTCTAATCAACTAATGGTTATTCTGGAGAGAACTTCAAGACAGGCCTACTGTGCATTATTCTACACGAGTAATAGATCACAGTGTGGTAGGGTCCGTTTCTGGATATTTAGTGTTCTAGATAGGATTTATGTTCACCAGAGGAGGCAAGGGAAGAAATGGGAGAATCACGCCAAGGGCACGTGCCGTCACCTGTCACCGTGTTAACACCATTGCCTCGTGTGTACAGCCAGGTGCTACCAAGAGCCCGTGGGAGGCACCCCTACTCCCGCTGCACCCGCGGTGTTTCTCTGACCCCAGCATTTTGGCTAGGGCAGAGCACTGCCCAGGAAACATACATTGAATGAATCAAACTGTAAGAAAATCACATTTCATTCTCATTAATAGCACTTAAAGGAAGAATGTTGAGAACCTGCATGTTGGGTTCATTTTATTTCATTTTTCTTTGCCCCATTCTCTCCAGTTTCCCAGACTGCTATATCAAGACAAAAGAAATGGAAGGAAAATGTGGTGAGTGGAAATTTTCCAAAGGGAACGTACTCCGAATTTCCAGGCTGGAGAACTTTCAAGTTGAAGGCTCGTCTTTGAGCAGCTGGAGCCACAGGCTCCCACCCAGCGGACGCCCTGGGAGAGCACAGAGCTCTCTCTTGTCTTGTCATCGCGGAAATACTAAAGCTGAAAGCAAGCTCTTGGCTCAGCCTTCACTTCACTGGAGACCAAGATGGGAGGCGGAGTCTGACCCTCATGCACCTGTGAGCAGAGACAGAAACGCCCCCCGGAGAGGTGTGGTGAGACGTCAGCTCTGAGACCACCTGTGCACCCGCCGAGGCAGGTGTGAGGCGGGAGACTCGGAGAAGCAGAGCAGAGGGAACAGTCCAGGCCCAGCAGGCCCAGGCCTGAGAGACGACAGCGGAGGAGGGGCTCCGTCACGGGTTGTTCCCAAGCCCCTCCGTGGGGCCCGCAGTTTCCCTGCTTTCTAATCAGGCCCTGGGGACTGCAGCCCCCCGTAGTGCTCCCTTGGCAGCTGATGGGTGCTTGGACTATAAATCACCTACCTCAATCATCCAGGCCAAAATGTAAGACTGTACTGGGTACGGTGGAGAGTTCACAGTGCATTTCTAAGAGTGATTTTCTTCTTTCTTTTTAACTTAACTTTGGTGGTTTTCTGCTGCCCAAAAATTCAGACTATCTTCTGTAGTTATTTCCTGATACTGTAAAGTATCAGGAAGTTAAATGATGACTGCGCCATTGAGACCTGGCGCAGGGAGGGGATCTCATGCAGCCTCAGGTCCAGAGTCACCTGAATCTCTGAGATCAAATTTTGAGTGCCAGTCAGTCCTCGGTGGCCTGTTGGGTCTGGGCATGGGCATCTCTGCATCTCCTTTGCCTCAAACGTTTTAGACCCCAAGAGAGGCCCTGGGTCCGGGTCCCCAGGATGGGAGGCTCAGCCCCAGCCCTGCACCACGTGAGGCCCCACGACGACAGTCAGCTCCTCCCTCAGTCCGTTCCCTGATGTGGAGGGTGCAGGGGTTCCCACATCTCAAGCTTGCTGTGAGGAAAACCAGCGGGGATGTGGTGAGGCCTTTACCCTAATACCGACTGTACTTCTTGTAGGAGTGTTTGGGTTTGAGAGAAAACGCAGCTCGTGTGTCCAGAGAACTGCCTTTTCCTTCTCTCACTGCTCACCCCTCACCCCACCCAGCTCAAGCCTGAACACATGCCTGTGTCCACAGGTGTCCGCAGGATCTGCCAACCCCAGAACTAGCTGTGAGCAGGAGCCAGCAGGACTGCCCTGGAGAAGCACCGAAACCTCGGCAGCTGAAATGACAGCAGCTCGTCCTCAGCGTGCTGGAGGCTGGCGTCCAAGGTCAAGGGGTGGCCGGGCCGGTTCCTTCCGAGGCCTCTCTCCTGGGCTGGCAGATGGTGTCTTCTCCCTGTGTCCTCACAGGGCCGTCCCTCTGTGAGTGTCTGTGTCCTTGTCTCCTTATTAAGACACCAGACCTAGCGAACTGGGGCCACCCCAATAACCTAATTTTACCTTAATCATCTCTTTAAAGTTTCTATGTAGAAATGCAGCCACCTTGGGGGCATGGGGGTTAGGACATCAACATATGCATTTGGGAGACACAGTGAGCCCGTGACAATGAGTAGTTCTGAGCGTGGTGTGTGCAGCCAGCTCTGAGACCGTGCGCCCCAGGAATGCAGTGTTTGCACACGGGTTCCCTCCTCTTGTGCTCCCCTGCTCTGTTGGATGAAGCCGTCAGTCTGACGCAGGTCACAGGCATTGTAAGGCCTCGAGAGCCCTGGGACACAGGCGCAGGCTTTTGTATGCACCATAGCTGTGTTCTTAAATGTTTTCATGCAGGTCCTCAGGTTCCAGCCCTCCCCACACGCCCCGGCTGGCAGAGCAGCGGAGGAGCGCTCAGGCACGAACAGAGTCAGGGTCAGCACGCTGGTCCTCAGAACCATTCCGGGTCAGTTCAGATTGATTTTCCTCTCCCAGCCCAAGGCCAGCTCTAAAGTTGTATGGCTCCATGATTCCCCAAGAGTGCCTCCTGACGGCCCCGTCTCCCTCCACCATCCAAACAAACCCGTATACCTAGGAATTCGCGTGGGCGTGTAGAGGAAGGCAGTGCTCTAGGGGGCAAGGTGGGCCTTCCTCCTTGAACATTCCCTCACCTCAACCACAGGAAAGAAATGCAGGGTCCTCTCATGCTGCTGGGCTGCGGCTCTCAGGTAGAGGCTGGCTTTCTGGAGATGGTGGGCCCTGTCCCTGACGGAGCTGCAATGCCGGTGAGCCTGTCAGGCCCCAAGAACAGCAAGGCGGGAGGGCCACCTGCCAAGCTTGGGCCAAAGCCAGAAGGAGCCTAAACACCAAAGTGCCATTAACCTCAAATTGGGGGAGGGGCTTCCGACCTTGTGTTCTGTTGGAGATGGAAGCCATGCCCTGGACGCAGGGCTGAGGGCAAGGGGGAAGCCGGGGTACACCAGGAGAGGAGAGGAGAGGGCCTACTCGGCCTCGTTTATCTTCCATGTGGCAAGGCTGCATCTCCCACCCACAGTGGACGACCCTGATGGCCTTGGCCAGCTCAGCTCTCGGTTTCTTGCTGGCAGTTCTGGGAGAAGCTGCAGCAGGCGGGGAAATGCAGCGTCTCAAGATACAGAGGAACAGCCCAGCACAGCCCAAGCCTCGTCCCCGCCCTTGTCCCTCCCAACTTTAGAGTTGGCCTTGCACTCAGAGAGGAAAATCAACCTGAACTAACTCGGAACGGCTTTGAGGACCAGCAGGCTGACCCTGACTCTGTCTGAACCCGAGGACTCCTCCGCTGCTTTGCCAGCCGGGGCCTGCTGGGAGGGCTGGTGCATGAAGATGTTTAACAACACAGCCGGCGAGCACGCGGAAGCCTGCGCCTGTGTCCCGGGCTCCTGAGGCCGTCCGAGGCCTGTTAGGAAAGCAGGTTAGGGAGGAGCTGCCAGGAACCACACAGACCGGGGACCACGCAGACCGGGGACCACGCAGACCGGGGACCACGCAGACTTTGCTCCTCCCTCCCCGGCAGCAGGAGGTCCCTGTGAGCGCCGCCCCTGACGTGTAGAAGTCGGTGGGCTGCCTTCCAAGGTCCCTCGGCTGTGGTGCAAACGGGGCATACACAGTGGGCACTCTGCGCCCCAGACAGCTTTCTCAGGCCTTGGGGGACCAGCTCGTGATGAGTTTGAGGTTTGTTTTGACCCTTGCTGCCCGTCTGTGAGTAGTAAACCCGCATCATGCAGCTTGTTCTCTCACTGGGCTCAGGTATTGCTCACCCTGCAGCCGGGATGCCATGCGCAGAGGTGCCTGCTGCTGCTTCCAGCGGGTGGCCCAGTGACACTGTGTGCTTCCTCCATGCCTCAGGGGTCCTCCCTGGGCCTGGCAACAGTGAGCCTGCATCACATGCACCTTCTTCAGTCCTGACTCAATCCACACCCCTCAGAGGGGCCTAAGGATAAAGGTGGCCTGTGCATAATTGTCTGCCCACGGCTTTCATGTTGGAGTGACACTGGTGCAGTTGGGAGATGGCCAGTGGTGCAGGGCAGGCATGGCTGAGGAGCAGGGCCTGGGCAGACCCAGTGGTGCAGGGTGGGCATGACCCAGGAGCAGGGCCACCGACATGCCTGGACAGGCCCTGTCCTCACCACTTCTGCAAAAAAGCTCCTCACACAAGCTCATTGGTGGGGTCACTGTGGTTCACACCCAAGCCACACTCTGGTGGCCTCTCTGCCACATTTGGAATTAGCTGTGGGTAAGTTACTTAATCAAGCAGGTATTGAACTGGGCCTGGCTTAGGCTTACTATCCTCTAGGGTCTAGAGCTGCCCACCCACCGTGGCCCTACCAGCCCCATGTCTCCCGAGCCTGCAAAATGTGGCCATTTGAACTAAGAGTGCCAAGGTTCCAAAGACTGTGTACAAAAAATAAATAAAATAAGAAGAAGAATGTGAAATAGCTCAATAATAACTGTATATTAGTACTTGTTGAGTGATCATATTTTGGAGATTATGAGTTAAAAAGGATACAACATTAAAATTAATTTCACCTGTTTCTTCTCACGAAACATGCGCAGGTGGCTCGTATTATATTTCTGCAGTGTCAGGCGGGGTCTATAAATCTCTGGCTAGAGGAAGGCCTTTCATGCAGTAAAGAGACGCGCTGGGCCTGGTCACCATGGGAGAACCACACTATGCCCGCCAGCCTGGTGCCCAGCAGGCAAACCAAGTGAGCTGTGTGATTCCAACCTGGCTCCACCCAGAGGGGGTGTGGGAGGGAGAGACAGGGGAAGAGGGGTGGAAGGAAGGAGGGAGGGAAGGAGAGGGGGAGACAGGGAGAGAGAAGGAGGGAAGGAGAAAGAGGGAGAGGGAAAGGAGGGGAAAGGGAGAGAGGAAGGAAGGAGAAGAGAGAGGAGAGACAGGGAGTGAGGGAAAGAGAAAGGAGGAGGGAGAGAGAGACAGAGGAAGAGACAGAGGCAGGGAGGGAGAGAGGGAGGAAGGGAGGGAGAGAGGGAGGAAAGGAGGGAAGGAGGGAGAGGGAAGGCGAGGCTGGACAGAACTCCGCGGGTCACCAGCATGAGTTTCCCAAACATTGTTTCCTTCCCCTAGTTCTGATGGCCCTAGCGCGGTGTGCCACTGGGAGGGGACAAGGAACGCAGGTGTATGTCACTTTATCTTAGCATAATTCTCTGGGGGGTAAATTAAAATGGGAGGGGAAGAGGCAGAGATGAGGGGAGCCGCTGGCACCCTGTCCGGGGGATCTGACCTGCACCTCTGTCCAGGGCTGAGCCCCAAGGGACCTGGGAAGGGCCTGCTCTTTTGAGATGACACACTCATCCCGTTAGGTTGTAAGGACACCAACATGGACTTCCCTCCATGCGGCATGTCAGCAAAACGTGAAGAAATGAAGACTTGGATTTGAGGTGTCTGTGGTGGAGGACGTTGGTGTGACTGTCGAAGGCCAGTGCCGGCATAGCAGGTGTGGTCCTGCCTAGCAGTTCTGATGCTAAGTGAGCAATGAGGGATTTTAATTACATATGAGCACAGGTGGCTTAATCACTCCCAGAACGTCTTAATTCAAAAAGAAAATGGCAGCTAAGTATAGGACTCACGCCTATAGTCCCAGCACTTTGGGAGGCCAAGGTGGGAGCATTACTTGAGCGTAGGAGTTCCCTACTAGACTAGGAAACATAGTGAGACCTCGTCTCTACAAAAAATTTAAAAATTAGCCAGTAAGTATTCTGCAGATAGATTCCTTTAAAATTAAAAATATAAAGATAAAAAGTCAGCTGGATGTGGTGGTGCACACCTGTAGTCTCGGCTACTTGGGAGGCTGAGGTAGGAGACTCTGTGGAGCTCAGGATACTGAGGCTGCAGTGAACCACGACTGCACCGATGCACTTCAGCCTGAGCAACATAGCAAGACCCTGTCTCAAAAAAGAGAGAGAGAGAAAATGGTGAATGTTGTGCACAGGTCGGCAAGGGCACAGGTGATCCTCTGAGGGTACTGCCCTTTGGGATATAGTGGCGGCTGCAGCTGCACACCCATGCAAGGCTGTGGCACAAGCTGTGTGTGCGTTTCTAATAACTACAAACAGAAATAAGCCCCAATCTCCTGCCCTTTGAATACAGCTCTTTTTGGTTAGAGGGAACTATTTCCACTCTTTCTATAATTCCATCTTCCTAATAATCCTTCTTGTGTTAATCAATTTGACTTAAAATTACAGTGGTTTGTGAGCCTGGAGTGGGCACAGTTCTGCTCGAGACTTTACCATGGCTTGTGAGCCTGGAGTGGGCACAGTTCTGCTCGAGACTTTACCGTGGCTTGTGAGCCTGGAGTGGGCGCAGTTCTGCTCGAGGCTTTACTGTGGCTTGTGAGCCTGGAGTGGGCACAGTTCTGCTCCAGGCTTTACCTGCTCTCCTGGCAGTTACATGTTTACATGGAAGGATCTGCTATGTTCTCAGGCAAACCATTTCTTATTTTGCAATTATAACTGCCCTACTCACTGCATGTTGTCTTTGGTGGTTCTATAATTAAAGAGCAGAGATTTTTTCTTCCTCTCGCTGCACAAGGTGAAAAATGTTAGTTATTTTCAGAGACCCAGCTGCTACAAGCATTAAAAGTTACTTAAAACATAAATGTGTGGCCTTGTGATCACAATGGAGTGTGTTGCTGTAAATGAATTACCCTGTAAGTTACTGTTTTAAATTAAAATATAGCTTATTAGGAATGGCAGGAAAGTAACACAGAAGAAAGTAAGGTTTCATAAAATTGTCTCCAAACGCCTGCCCCTGACAGAAGTGATGGCAAAGGAAGTGCCAGAAGCAGCTACCCCCGCCTGGCAAAGTTAAAGTTTGCTGGCCCCCGCGACACGCTTCTTTCCTTGTATCTCCCTGAATACCTGCCCACCTCCCACAGGTCCTGAGCCTGTATTGAGGGTCTGCACTGTGCTTGCTCCAAGGTGGGTGGCAGGTGCATAAAGATGAGTGAGCACTGTCCTCCCTCAGACAGCCAGACAGCATGGGGCTCATGGGGGGCCAGGCACCATGCAGACAGGCAGGAGGAAGGGGCCGTGGTGAAGATGCCTCAGGGTCTTATTTGGGCAGCCAAGGTGGAAGCGATAATATGCAAGGACACACGAAAGAGATGATTGGTTGATTTAACTTGATTGATTGATCTATACCAGCAGATTGTGGAAACTCGCAGGAATTTCGAAGCTTGGCATTGCGAGGAGCCTCTCGAGGTGAAATGCCCCCCCCCCCCACCTTTCTCAAGCACTCACGGGAGACGGTAGTCTGTTCTCTACTTGGACACTTCCAGAGGTGGAGAATTTGCCACTTTGTGACACATCCCCTCCCTGTGGGGACAAATTCAAGTCTTCTCCCAACCCAACAACCTGAAGGTCATGTATTCAATTTGGATATGTTAACCTGGAAATCCCTGGTGACTCCCAAGAGAAGGCTCACAGCAGGTGGAGGAGTCAGGAGCTGACGGAAGCTACTGGGCATGCTCAGAATGGCCTTGGCACATGGGGACCGGGGGATCACAGGAACAAGTTTGACTCTCATGGAGGGCTTTTATAAAATGGGGGTTTGATTTAAAAGGCAATGCAGCATGTTTGGAGGGTTGTGGGCAGTGGAGTAAACTAATGCTGGAAGTATTTAAGAAGATTAATTTATCAAAAGGAGGATGAACTGGAGAGAGACAGTGGACTCCTAGGCACTCCCACGGACCCTGACTCTCATGTTCAGTAGAGACCTGGAGGTAATCTATTCCACCATTAGATAAGCGAACGGCTCCACACAAGACTCCTACCAAGAGCCTGCACAAATGCTCCAGCTGCAGTGGCATCGCCTGATCTGAGCATCACTTGCTGGCCACCCAGGTCTTGTCCTCCTTTGACAGCATCTCCTGGTCCTTCCATATCTTGCCACACCCTGCTCCTGCTGCTTCATCACACATCAGTCCAGAAGTTTACATGTAATCATAGAAAAAAATGTCATTAATTTATTTCCACATTCCTCTGACATCTATATGGCAGCTCATCAATGTCAGTTGTTATATGAGGCACCAAAGGTGCTGAGGAAAACAAGCAGTTCTTGCTCAAAAGAAGTCTCAGCTGAATGGAGGGAGATGGACAAAGTGAAAACATCCATGGGAAAAAGACTGTATCAGTCATGGTCCAAGTCTGTACAGGGGTGCTGGGTCTGCAGTTCAAAGACCTGTCCAGCGTGAGAGGTATTGTTCCCACAGCCTTAATAGTGAAAGGACCCTTAGATGTAGTCATGAACAATGCATACTTGACCCAGAAGACAAGGACACGAAAGTCTTTCCAGCAAGGGAGGCTGAGCTTCTGAACTGAGAGACTAGACATGCAGGACATAAGGAGTAAAGTGCCCAGAAGAAAGGAGGAACCACTCTTAAAAACATGGGGGCAATTCTTGCTCTGAACTTGAAAGAAAGAAAGGAGAGTGGGTGCAGAAATGAAAAACAGTGTTGGTCTGTCTAGCACATTTGGGGGGATTAAGGGGGTTCCCATTTTTACCCTAAATGTTCTCTGAATTTTTTTTTTACCCTAAGGGACAGAAGTAGTAAAGTAGAGAATTCAGGAAGAACACAGGATGAAATAACCCTCTCTCATTATTTTTTATTCACATGTGATGCAAGTGAGACACATTGTTGAGTTTAGCATGATAAAGACTCTGGGATAGATTGTGCTAGGAAGAAAAAACAGATATTTTGAATAGCACTGGTAAGTTGAAGAGTATAGCAATGGTGATATTTTTAGAGGGTGAGAAAACCACTTCAAAGAAGGTAATTTTGGCCTTTGTCTCATTGTTTACATTTGTCTGAATTTTTTTCTTCTTTAAGTTGAAATTGAAAACTTCTTGAAAGATAGTTTTTCTGGGTATATGAATAAAGGTTGACATTACTTAGTGTCCGCACTGTAAAGATGTAATTCCACTGACTCCTGGTTTCCATATTGAGGATGGAGAAGTCAGCTGTCAGTCTAATTGCACTAGTTCTTTAATTTCTTTAATCAGATGACTTTATTCTGTTAATCCATTATCTTTAAGGAGTTCTTTAATCTATCTTTTCTCCAGATACTTTTCAGATCTTCTATTTATCCTTAAATTTCACTATATTGCATTTAGGTGCAGATTCCTTTTTATGTATCTTGTTCGAATTTGTGTTTCTGAATCTAAGCATCCATGTTTTTTATAAATTTTAGATAATTCTCAGCTATTTACTCTCTACATAGTTACTTTTCTTCATTCTCTGAACTAGTTCCTTTGTGAACTCCAATAACATATTAGAACTTCTAACCCCATCTGTAATATCTTTCAAACTCTATATGACATTTTTAAAATGTCTTTGACTTTATGTTGTGTTCTGAGTAATTTTTCAGCATTATCTTCTAGTCCACTTATTCTCTCTTTATCTGTGTCATCTCTTTTATTTAACTCATTTATCAAGTTGTGTTTTTTTTTTTATTTTAGTTGGAGTCTTGCTCTGTCACCCAGGCTGTAGTGCAGTGGCATGATCTTGGCTCACTGCAACCTCTGCCTCCTAGGTTCATGTAATTCTCCTGCCTTGGCCTCCTGAGTAGCTGAGATTATAGGCACCTGCCACCATGCCCAGCTAACTTTTGTATTTTTAGTGGAGATGGGGCTTCACCATGTTTCTCAGGCTGGTCTCAAACTCCTGACCTCAAATGATCAGCCAACCTTGGCCTTCTAAAGTGCTGAGATTACAGACATGAGCCACCATGGCCAGCCTATCAAAGTTTTCTTTCTACTGTTATATTTTTACATTTACAGAAGCATTTGTAATTCTGTTTGCAACATATATGGTTGTTTTCAGATTTTTGCCTATTAAAATAAATTTTATATTATAGTGTTTCATATTATAGCACCTTTCCTAAGGTATAATTGACATACAATAAATTGCAAATATTTAAGTGTATTATTTGACACATTTTGGCAGATATATACAACCATTAAACCATTATTACAATCAGGACAATGAGCATATCCTCTGTTTGTTTATGCATTCACTTAATGATGAACATTTGGTTTGCTTACAATTTGGGGATACTACAAATAAAGCTCCTATAAACATTTAAGTGGAAGTCTTAGAAAACATAAGCTTTCATTTCTCTTGAGTAAATACCTAGGAGGGGAAGGCTGGAATACATGTTAGGAGTGTGGTCAACTTTTTTTCTTTCTTTTTTTCTTTTTTTTTGAGACAGCATCTTACTCTGTTGCCCAGGCTGGAATACAATGGTGCTATCTCAGCTTACTGCAACCTCCGCCTCCTGGGCTCTAGCAGTTCTCCTGCCTCAGCCTCCCACTAGCTGGGACTACAGACACCTGCCACCACACCTGGCTAATTTTTGTATTTTTAGTAGAGATGAGGTTTTACTATATTGGCCAGGCTGGTCTCAACCTCAGGTGATCCACCCTCTTCGGCCTCCCAAAGTGCTGGGATTACAGGCATGAGCCACCGTGCCTGACCATCAACTTTTAAATAAACTGCCACACTGTTTTCTATAGTGGCTTCACTGGTGAATCCTACCAAACATTTAGGGAAGAAAATATACTATTTCTGTTAGAAATGTAAAATATTTGTTCTTCAGTGCTGCAAGGAAAAATTAGCATTTAGACAAAAAGTTTTTTTAGTGAGGTAATTTTTATTTTTTGCAGTAAGAGTGCCCTTTGCAGATGGAATAATGGCAAGGGTACATATAGAATAAGGAGACATTAGAATATTTATTCCTAATTGAGGTCTTTATTGCTGTGTCCTGTCTCTGTTGGCTGGAGCTAGACCTCATGATTTAAAACTCGATTGGCTAATAATTACTTTTTAAAAATAGGTAGAAATGTTATAACATTTCTAAATAAGGAAGGGGCATGGGTTGTGAGCTGGGACATGCCTATGAGCACGTCCAACACAAATATCTTGGTTAAGGTACAAGGACATAGAATGTACTACGTGCCTATGAGTATGTCTAACAGCTACATAGGATAGGGCTTAACAAAGAGTTATTAGCACAAAGCAAGGAGGCTTGAAAGAAGTTAGTTTTTAAAAGAAACTATTATTTCCAACACTTATGATTTATTCTTAAGTTTTGAGGGGGAAAGCTTTTACTTTCTACAACTTCTACACAAACTCTTTTATAAAATTGAAGACAGAATTTTTTTCCCAATTCATTTTTAAAGTCAGTATTACCCCAATACCAAAACCACACAAAGTCTTAAAAGTACAGAAAAGTAAAAATAAAAAACTCTCATTAATATGGATGTACAACTTCTGAACAAAATTCTAGCAAATTACATCCAGTTGTATACAACAAGGATAATACATCATGATTAGGTTCATGCCCATATTACAACATTGACTTAACATTAAAACCCCAGCAATGGGCCAAGCACGGTGGCTCACTTTGGGAAACCGAGGCAGGTGGATCACCTGAGGTCAGGAGTTTGAGACCAGTCTGGCCAACATGGTGAAACCCTGTCTCTACTAAAATTACAAAAATTAGTGGGGCATGATGGTGGGCACCTGTAATCCCAGCTACTAGGGAGGCTGAGACAGGAGAATCACTTGAACCTCGGAGGCGGAGGTTGCAGTGAGCCGAGACTATGCCACTGCACTCCAGCCTGGGTGACAAGAGTAAAATATTGTCTCAAAAAAAAAAATTAGCCAGGCATGGTGGCAGGCACCTGTAATCCCAGCTACTCAGGAGGCTGAGGCAGGAGAATCGCTTGAACCCAGAGGCTGCAGTGAGCCGAGATCACACCACTGCCCTCCAGCCTGGGCAACAGAGTGAGACCCTGTCAAAAAAAAAAAAACCAGCAATGTAATTAACCATATTAATAAAACAACTTCAACAAGTGAATTTTGTGGAATGATTCAATTCGGTCTATAACAGGATGCCAAATATTGAGAATTCTACTTTGCTGGGTGATGGATATTTTTGTACTTCTATACATATTCTTCAGGGTTGTCCAAGGACAACGTTGAGTTTCTTTGAAACAAGATTGATCCTTTTGGATCTTGCTTTTAAGATTTGTTAGGGAGAACCTGAGAGGCGAGCAATTAAGGATGAATTATTCTCCAGTACTGAGGCAACACTCTCCTATGTGCTCTACCCAGTGCGTATTCAACTGTGCCTGGCGAGAGAGGCAGCCGGCCCAGTGGGAGTGCTGGGTGTTGACTTCTACTCCTTTCTGGAGCCTCCTTCCCGTTTCATGAGTCTTTCTCTCGTGCACCAAGCAGCAGTCTGTGGCCTGCTCAGACCTGCTGTGGATCCCAGGAGCTCGCGCCCCACGCCTGTCTCTTTTCTGCAGGACTGTGTAGGGCAAATGTCACTTTCTCTCACCTCCACAGACTCTCGGCTCTGTCTGCTGCGTTCAGCCAGGCTGTAGGCTGTGCCTGGGCTCCTCTGCCTGTGTCATGGCTCAGAGACTCTCTTCAGGCAGGAAGCTGGAGAGCATCAGGGCTCGGCTCACTTGTGTGTCATCTGTCCTGGGTCACTGCCCTTTGCTACCCTATGTCCAGTGTCCTGAGAGCCATTAACAGGGGAGAGACAACTGTGGCCAGATGGGACACCGTGGGATGCCAATGTGTATGTGGTACCACTGTGGGTGCATAGGTGTGTGTTTTTGCTCTGAGTGTGTTCAGTGTGTGTGTGTTATATGTATGTTATATGTTGTGGAATGTCCAGGTGTGTGGCCTACGGTGTGGGAGGGCAGCATTGCAGGGGTACTTTCTGTTCATGGGAGTGGCCAGATCTGTGCTGCTCCTGAGAGTGGAGAATGTCCAGGCAGCAGGAAGTGCCTTCCCTCCTCCTGTTCCCCTGTGGGTCCTGCCAGTGCTTAGCAGGGAGGACATGGGGCTGTGATTGCCCGGTTACTTGTCTGGCTTTGGGTCGAGGCAGCTCTGAGTACAGTGCACTGGGCTGCCCCCACTGCCCAGTGCCCTGCTCAGCTCGAGTCCTTGTCCTCCTCTCTGTCTAGACAAAGCTGCCCCTGGGTGGGCTCCAGCTGGGGGCAGGGGCCGCCTGACAGTGGGGGATGACAGTGGTTCCACTTGACTCAGCCTGTCTCTGCCTCTTCCTGATGAAAAGCAGCCACTCTGATATCCCACTCAAGTGTGGCTGCCATCTTCCGAGGAGAGCGGGACAAGCGATTGGGTTGGAACAGCAGCAGGGGGCTGGCAAAGGGGGCTCTTTTGCTGAGTTTGAATTTCATGCCTGAAGTGCTCAGCAGAAACCACCCTCGTCTCTGTTCCATCAATCACACATGCTGCACCTCAGCATTCCAGGTGGTTAAGACCTGAGTGGAAAGTCCAGCCAGGCATTAACAAATTCATCTTCTCTGTGTGACTGCAAATTTTGGTTGTCATTTTCTGATTAAGAGCTGGGAGATTAACCTGATTCTTCATTCCCACCAAGCTCCATAGAGAGATGCGCCATGCACATAAACACGACACACATAGCGAGTACCCAGTGCACAGACACACACAACACACACAACAGTGACCAGTCACATAGACATGGGCACACAACACAGGCATGTAACACACACAGACATGCCGCCTGCACACAAGGCACACACACTACATAACACACATGGGCATTCCACAACACAACACATAACATACACATAACACACACTGCACACACTCAGAGCAAAAACACATACCTATCCACACACAGTTGTACCACGTACACACTGGCATCCCACACATGCACACTCACACACACACACGCACTTCTCGATCATGTATGCACAAAACATGGAAGGATGACAATAAAATGTGTAAACTTTATATCTGGGAAACCCAGCTACAAGCATTAGCCCTCAAAATACCTTTGTTTTCCGAAATCATATGCCACCATTTCTTTTACTATAAACATTTCTTCCTGGTAAAGAGGAGAAAATAACTTCAGAAGGTACTAGGCGCTCTGGGCTGAGCTGACCAGCCCCAAGACGGGAGCAGGGGTGTTCAGGGAGGCAACAGGCCCCTGGGCCCCTGTGTGCAGACTGCACGTCACCTGTACCCCTGGGGAGTGGCAGCTGGCCACATGCTTGGAGAGGCCAGGCTCAGCCCCGCCGCCCCACTGCACCCAGAAAGCCAGGTTGCAGAGGCTGGCCCCCGGGAGCATGGCCCTCCCTGGGCCCTCGGAGTTAGCACACTGTCTCCAGAAACACCAGCCCCTTGTCCCGTAGCAGGGGGTCTCTTGCGGGTCTCAGGCCTTCCAGCCCGACTGTCCACCTTTGCAGCCAGCTCCCGTCCCTTGCCCTCTGCTAGGATGACCTCCCCCATTGCAAGTGGGCCATGCGGGAGCCCTCGGCCGCTTGAGAGGTGGTGCTCAGTAAGAGGGCAGGTCTTCACATCACTCTGAAAACTCATTGCATGGGAAAGAAGGCCACATGTCTTCTCTGGCTGCCTGGTACAACACCCGGCTTCACCAGTTTCAAATAATGCATCCTGTGCTCTGAGCTTCACCTCAAGACCAACTGCATCGTGAGAAAAAGGAAGAGCCATTTGCTACGACACCACGGACAGAGGAGAGGATGTGCAGCTGCTTCCTCAGTCCTTAGCCAGCAAAACTGCAGAAAAGCAGCACTTTCAGTCCAGGTGGGAGCTGGTGCAGATGGTCAGGGTGGGAGGGAGGTGCTGCCTGGACCTCTGAGCTCACACAGCCCCTCCCTCTGCAGAAAAGGTCTCCTGTGGCTTCATCTCTCACTGATGCTGAAGTACAGAGGGCTGTGCCCCAGGCCTCTTGGAGCACGTGGCTAACCCCAGTTGGGGCTGTCTCCCTCTTGCACTTGCAGGGCCGTTGAGGGCCAGTACCCAGTGGCTCTCTCTGGGGTCCCTTGTTCCACAAGGCACGGCGTAGAAACCAGTGCCCAAGACCTGCATTCCATAACTCCCCAGAGGGTCTTCCGCAGCCAAGTGCTCAACTCTGCACTTATGAAATTATTAAAGTGAAGCAACGTGTGATTTTGCAAACCCACAGTTTCGAGGAGAGATTGAGTGATCTCTGTAGACAATTTCTTGGCGGTATCAGGGGAGAGATCATCAGCATCAGAGAAACAGAGTCTGTCACCATCGAAAGGGATTCCCGCTCCTTCTCCACATCGTGAGTTCTGCTAACAATGACTAAGCAATGGCAATTTGTAGTCAGTGTTACAGGCTAGGCTTATGAACAGGGTTAGCCCTGTGTTGCACACTGCAAGACTGCAAAGGGGAATGACTCTGCATCATTTCAATCAGGAATGAGTAAAAAACCTGCGAAACTATTCATGGGACAAGGCAGGTATAAATAAATTGAATACGTAACCCAAATTATTAAACTTATTGACCATTGATAAATGTCACTTCCTGGGAGACATTAGAAAGATCTAGAGAAAAGAAATCTTTCTTATTGGCCACTGAATCAACACGAAGCAAGTGAGGCTGCACGATGCCATTCACCACTCAGTAAATACGTGTCCAGGGAAGGCGCCCGCGGAGGAAGCCCCCGACCCGTGGCTGATCTGGTTCTCTGGAGAGCTCACCTGTTTAGTGACTGGCCTTTGCTCTGGCCAGTGGATGAGGGGCTCTTACTGAGACTCACTTCATATTTGCAGATGTTGGGGGTGGTGTTTGGGATTTCTTGCTGTGCAAGTGTCTTCAACACAACTCCTTGTGTGGAACTTACATGGTTTGGTTTTGTTTGGTTTTTTTTTGAGATGGAGTCTCGCTCTGTCACCCAGGCTGGAGTGCAGTGGTGCGATCTCGGCTCACTGCAAGCTCCGCCTCCCGGGTTCACACCATTCTCCTGCCTCAGCCTCCTGACTAGCTGGGATTACAGGCGCCCGCCACCACGCCCGGCTAATTTTTTGTATTTTTTGGTAGAGACTGGGTTTCACCATGTTAGCCAGGATGGTGGAACTTACGTGTTAAAGAAACACTCACTACCCACCACCTACCCTAAAAAATAGAAAATCGCCAGGTACTTAGGCATTCCCGCACGCCACTTTCTTCCGCCGGAGATAATGACTCTGAGCCTCCCAGAGGTTCTGCAGCATAATTGGGTTGTCTCAGCTTCTCTCACCCATACCTAGAATTTCACTCTTTCTTGGTTCTGCTAAGTGAGTCTCCACTTCTCCTGCTTCCCACCTTCTAAGGTCATGTTCTGTTGATGTTGACTCTTGTCCTCTCTCTTACAGCAAGTCTGCCTTTTCATAAAGACTCTCTTTCCTGCAGTTCGGTGTATCGGGGGAGTGAGATGGGATCCACCTGTGCAGTCTGCACCTGACACCTGAAGCCCAGCGTAACTTCCCAAGGTGACAGCTTCAGGATTCATCAAAGCCGGAGCTGAGAAACCAGGAAGCCAGTTTACTCTGAAGAATTCTGAGCCCATGCAAAGTGTTTGTGAAAAGTGCAAAACAATTCCAGTGACTTCTATAGCACCATCACAATCATTGCCGCAATATTCAAATTTCAAGTCTTTGAGCAACTAAACCACGTGAGAAATATGAAATGTACATGTTGGTCCAACAGCTGATTTGTAACTAAAGTCACTCTTATAAGTTTAGGCAGGACAGGAACTCTTTCCTTATGTCCACACTGGGGCCAGTTGAACCCAGAAGCACCATCTTCAGATGCCGCAGTGTATGGCTGGGCTGTCCCTGCCTTCCCAGTGCGGGGCCTCAAGAGGCATCCCAGTGGGTTCTGTGGGCCCCAACACACCAGGCACAAGGTACCTCTCCTGGGCAAGGCCATCTATCCTGCCCCACACAAAGGAACTGACTCAGATCTGCAACCGAGGGGACATAGGGCATGTTCTGGAAAGGGGCCCAGTATGACCCCAGCCGGGGTCTGGAGCTAAGGGGGTCCAACAAGAGTCACCACCCAGGGAGCAGTGAGTGCACGGGGGATGGGCAGGGGGATTCTGGACACTCGCTGTGCATTCGTTTAACTCATACCGGCAGCTTGGAGACAAAGGAGGGAGGGCGGCCTTGCTGGGCCTGGGGAAGAGCCTCTGGGATGCCATGCTGGCCAGAGAAACATGGCAGTGACACAAGGAGAACCGTGAAGAAGGACCCTCCTTCCCTGGCCCCGCTTCTTCACGAAGCCCCCAGCCAGGTGCAAATCAGCCTGGAGAAGGCACCTGTGCCCGCAAGGCATCATCCCCTGCACCTGATCAGCTCTGCTCATTGGGGATTGGCCGCAAGCATTGCACCTTCACAGGGCTGGGGCCAGATCTGCCCACAATCCCAGGATCTAGATTGGAGGGTGGGCACCTGCTGGGAAGAGAATGGAGAAGGCAGTGGGGCTCCCCTGGCCTCCTGCTGCACTCAGGGCCAAGGAAGGGCTCTTTTCCAGCCAGGGCATGAGTACGGGCCACTTGCATTCACCTCAGAGTAAGCGAGGTTAGAAGGGGCTTCTTCCCATGACAGCTGAGTGAACTGGGAACCCCAGACATGAGAACACTCCACTCCCTTCACATCCCAGGCACACCCCACACAAACCGGGCAAGTCTACTTTATAACAATAAATATGATTGTTTCTTCTTCGTGTCCACGTTGCTGTCCATTGGCCACAGCTCAGGTTCACTTGTTTTGTATGGGAAGCAACAAGGATTCCTTTTCTAAAGACTCAGCTCAGCGGAGGGGGAAGCTCAGGTGCTCATCATTCAAGTCCATAGGGCTGTCGCAGCCACCGCATCAGGCAATGCCATGGGCCCCCACGTAGATCTGCAGTCCCCACTAAGAAGGCAACGACGCAGTGCCCTGACCATGGAGGGCTCATTCGGCCACAGCATTCGGGCTTCGGGGCTGCTTTAAGGAGGCCTAGACCACGCCGTCCCCCTCTATCCAGACCCAGGCCTTGCAGATGCGCACAGTGCC
The DNA here is from genome assembly GCF_006542625.1 of Nomascus leucogenys. NCBI lineage: Eukaryota > Metazoa > Chordata > Mammalia > Primates > Hylobatidae > Nomascus > Nomascus leucogenys. The sequence continues at coordinate 1,448,879 of NC_044386.1, read as the reverse complement.
AGCGTGCCAAGCCCCCGCGCTCACGAGGCCAGTGCTCACAGCCGCACACCAAGCCCTTGCCGGCTGGCATTGCTGTTTCTGAACAGATTGTCAGGAAGGCTCCCTAGGCAGTGTAGCCACCTGCCTGGCTTGAAGCGACGGCCTGATGGGGAGAGCTCGGGCCACCTGCACCCTGTGCTGCCTGGCTGGGTGTCCAGGAAGATCATGGTGCTGGGCTGAGTCCTGCCACACACAGGCACAACTGGTGTCCCTCGAATTGTGAGGAACCCAAGTCACAGCCAGGAGGGGTGCGAAAGGCATTTGGAAGACCCGGGAGGGGTGCACCTCTGTGAGCACATGGAGTTCTGGGGATGGGCTGAGCCGGGCTCTGCAGACCCGAGGGCCTGTGCACATGGGCAGGGCCCTGACAAAAGGGAGGAGGCACAGCCTGGCTTCTGGGGGCCGAGGCAGCCATCGGGATTAGACAGCGCAGCAGTCACAGACGGTGACAGGACAGAGCAGGAGAGAAAGTGGGGCCAGGGACAAGGCTTCACAGGGGAGCCAGAGGCCGCCTCAGTTCCGTGAGTGCCCGTGGGAAATGAGACTTTCTGGTTGAAATAATGGCACTTTAGGAAGGTCATTTAGCCGTCCTGAAGTCATTTTGAGGAGGGGGTGATTATGAACCTGGATACTCTAGGGCACTTCCACGGTTAGCCTTGTAGGGAGTGCACAGACCTTACTGGAGTATGAGCCTTGGCTGCTGCTGAGTTCCCCTGAACACCAGAGTTCTTCTTCCTTGATTGAGGCTGAGTCTCCAATTATGAAAACGGAATGCATGCACTAAGTCTCGCTCATATTCTCTTTGGAAGTAAAGTGGAAGAGTCTGTGCAAAGAAAAACGTTGTCAAACACAATAATTGTGTTGATTTGCAATAAAAATGTTCCCTTTTGCCCCAGGTTGTGGGCCCATCTGCTCTATATCTGCTCGCCCCTGTCGGTTTAGAGTCCTGGAGGTCTCTGTACAATAGTGGTTCTTGTCATCGTGGGCTCTGCTGCCTTCCGATCATCACAGCAAGTTCCCAGCCCAGTCTCTGGATGGCGGAGGGTGGGGGCATGATTGATAATTGAGATCCCAGAAGAGGCTTGGTTTCTAGGGCAAGCCCTCAAGTCCCCGTGGAGAACCCAGGAAGGGACCCATTGCAGTGCACACGATGAGTCTGAAAAAGGCACGGGTGAGAGTTCCCTTGGGCCAGAAACTCTTCTGGTTTCCCCAGCACAAAGGCCTTGCTGCCGGGCTCACAGACTGTCAGTGAGAGAGTGGGAGGCCTCGGAGAGACCCGGCCTGTGAGAAAAGAAGAACTGCGGAAAAGGGGATCCCTGCTCCCACCCCCACACACAGAGAGGTGAGTCAGGGAATCACGGCCATGCTCAGCACATCGACAATGACTCAGCAGCTCTCTCAGCTCAGGGGCTGTGTTTTCAACCATTTGGCTCTTTCTGACCTCCCGAGCAACCCGGCGTCTGTGTGCACCTGGAGGACTGCACTTTCCCCGCTGCCGTGTGGCCTTGAGCTTTATAAATGATCCACTCTCCAAAGGCTTTGACAGACCATTAGGATCAAAGAAATCGGACATCACTTCATCCTGTTGTCCAGTCCTGGGCACGCGTGTAACTTTCAATGATGCATCAGCACACTGGGTCCCCATCGGGCTCCAGGCTTGAGTTCAGAGCTCAATGCTAGTGCGGCTTGACCAGAAAGCTCTCAGCGTGGCAGCCAGGCCCCTAAGCAGCCACATCCTTCCATTCTGAGTGAATGTGAGCCGTGCCCGGGAGTCGCTGAGGGGCTGTGGGCTTGTTTAGGTGCGTCAGGACTCACCTGGCCCCAGACGGCCCGGTCACAGACCCCATGGCAGATACGAATCGCAGCCGACGATTTTCATTGCTCAAGTCCATTTCAGATGAATAAGAATGTCCCCTTCTGGTCTTCATCCACAAAGAGGCTCCCTTTGCATATTCATTTAATGTTAAATTGATGGATTAAATTATACCAAGTTCAAAATCAATCCTGCGTATATTCATTAGAGAGGACTAAATCCCCCAGTGGGGACAGAGCACAGAAAATGCATTTAGAGACACTGATAAGTCCAGGCCCATTATATGTCATTTTAAACAAAGAGCAAAAAAAATAAGCCCTTTGGAGACGCTCTATCAGCTATTAAACAGAGATGCCCCGTGCTCTGGGAGATTGATGGCTGGTGTCTCCATCCTCCACACAGCTCTCCCTGGGCTGACGATAACAAGGGGACACTTCTCGTGTCTCTGTCGCAGTTCACAGGCAAACAGACACCACGGCACTGGTCCTTCCCTTTGTCTTTCCCAGGGTGCAGTCAGTTCACAAGTGCCAGGCACACAACTCCTGCCACGTGCCAGCACAGCAGGCCGACTCTGCGGTGTTGGAGACTACCTCTCCATCTCCTGAACCAGAGGCAAGTCCCCGGAGCCCAGGAGGGGCACACAGGGCCACGTCGGGAGAAGAGAGTGTCCCCAGCCACCGTTGCACTCTGGGTTTTCGTGGGACGCATTAGTTCTTGGTTATCAGCTCTGGTGGGGAAAACACTCTGGACGGGCCCTCCTGTGGTTTTTATTTCTCTTCAACATTGTGGATTTTCCCACTGCCCCCCTTTAGCACTGCTCCCCTCCCCCCATCTTCCCAGCCTTCCTCCTACCCACGCTCATGGTAGCCGGAGGGAGCAGAAGATGTGGCCACGCTTAGGGCGACGAGCAGGCCTTGGAGAGGGCAGGGCCAGCGGCCCTGGGGCATTTTCCATTTCTCGCACCTCCTAGCTTTCATCCCACAGATGTTCAGTGTCTCTCTATGAACACAAAGGTTTTACTTTTTACTTAGTCTACTAGTTGGCCCGAGTAACATTTATCAAGGAAACCCCAATATTTTATATAGCATTTTTTTTTTTTTTGAGATGGAGTCTTGCTCTCTCGCCCAGGCTGGAGTGCAGTGGTGCGATCTCAGCTCACTGCAACCTCCGCCTCTTGGGTTCAAGCGATTCTCCTGCCTCAGCCTCCTGAGTAGCTGGGATTACAGGTGTGCGCCACCACACCTGGCTAATTTTTAGCATATTTTAAAAAAATCAGTGGGGCTTTCACTTCCAAGTAAGATGAAGTAAATATCAGCAGAGTATACTTCACTGTAAAATCTAGGGAAAAAATGTAATAAATTACAAAAACCATAGTTTTAAAGACTTTAGAGAACAATAAAAGCAATGAGAACCACATGAACCAAAATTTCGGGGCCAGGAAGATGAAGTGGAATTTCCTGTTATCTCACAGTACTCAAGAGAGAAAGCACTGACGTGAAGGCCCTGCAGCAAGTGTGGCAGCTCTTCTTACCAAGATGTTCAACAAATTGTAAAACGGCATGGATGGCTCCCAGCTAAATCCCCAGAAGGATCTAGTCTCTACTAAAAATAAGAAAGTTAGCCTGGCATGGTGGCAGGCACCTGTAATCCAAGCTAGTCGGGAGACTGAGGTAGGAGAATCTCTTGAACCCAGGAGGCGGAGGTTGCAGTGAACTGAGATCGCACCACTGCACTCCAGCCTGGATGAAAGAGTGAGACTCTATCTCAAAAAATAATAATAATAATAGTAATTCATCAGTTGGGTTCACCAATAAACTGACTATAGCTGAAAATGGAATTAATTAATTGAAAATGGAATTTGAAAGACAAATCATAAAGAAAAAGAACAAAGTTGGAGGTCATAAACTACTTGATTTGGAGACTTACTCTAAAGTTGTACTAATTAATTAAGGGGTTATTGGCATGAAGACAGACAAATAGTCCAGTGGAACATGATAGACTGTTTAGAAATAGAGTTGGTCATAGTATTCCATTATTATCTTGTTAATATCTGTAGAATCTGTAAAGATGTCCCCTCCCTACTCCTGATATTGGTAGAAATAGAGTCATTCATAGCATTTCCTTATTATCTAGCTAATATCTGTAGAGTCTGTAGTGATGTCCCCCCTCCACTCCTGATATTGGTAGAAATAGAGTTGCTCATAGTATACCCTTATTAACTTGTGAATATCTGTAGAATCTGTAGTGATGTCCCCTCCCCTCTCTTGATAGTGATAGAAAGAGAGTTGTTCATAGTACTCCCTTAGTAACTTGTGAATATCTGTAGAATCTGTAGTGGTACCCCCTGCCCCACTCCTGATATTGGTAGAAATAGAATGATTCATAGCACTCCATTATTAGCTGGTTAATATCTGTAGAGTCTGTAGTGATGTCCCCTGCCCCACTCCTGATACTGGTAGAAATAGAACTGCACATAGTACTCCCTTATTATCTTGTGAGTATCTGTAGAATCTGTAGTAGTGTTCCCTGCCCCACTCCCGATATTGATAATTTGTCTTCTCCCCTTTTCTTTCCCCATCAGTCTCGGCCCTTGACGTTTTCAACACATTCTCTCTATGGCCTATAGATTGAATACTGAGTGGATTGATAAAAGTTAGTGAAATCTTTTCTGGGTACCTGAAGATTATAGGGGAGCAACTGAGGGTTCCATCTTGGCTGGGGAATGCTCTCGTTAGTTGGTTTAGGGTGTGCTAATTTTCAGGAATCTCTGTGATGTTAATGAGGCAGTTGGAGACATTTGCCAAGGGTTTGTTATAAAGATATGGCTGGAGAATCATACTTGAGTGAGTCATCTGTGAGGCTAGGGGCAGATCATGGAGTGGGAGATGAGAAGGTTCAGGACCAAGGCATGCAGCCTGCATTGATGAGAGTGGAGCATGCCTGACCACTCTCCAGAGCCAATGTCTCATTCGTAACACTCAGGTTTAAGAGCTGTGAGCAGGGCACGGCTGCTGAACCTCTCAAGGCATGACACTATGACCCCAACCTCTTTGCCTTCAGGGTCTCTTGACTTGGACCCAGAGGTGGATCTAAGTTTTTCGGGGCCTGAAGCTGATACACTGTGGGGCACTCTTTAAGAGAAGGCACTGAAAATTGTGAGATCAGGCATGGTGGCTCATGCCTGTAATCCCAGCACTTTGGGAGGCTGAGGCAGGCAGATCATGAGGTCAAGAGATTGAGACCATCCTGGTCAACATGGTAAAACCCCATCTCTACTAAAAATACAAAAATTATCTGGGCATGGTGGCAGGTGCCTGTAGTCCCAGCTACTCAGGAGGCTGAGACAGGAGAATTGCTTGAATCTGGGAGGCGGAGGTTGCAGTGAGCCGAGATTGCACCACTGCATCCTAGTCTGGTGACAGAGTGAGACTCCATCTCAAAAAAAAAAAAAAAAAAGATAAAACAAAATTATGAGTTTATGAGTAGAACATGGGCCTTGAGAAAGGTCATGCAGCTTGAACTTGGTGGGTTTCATGATAAATCCATCTGTAGCCGGAGCAATGAGTTTCCTTCACCCTCCCTTGCCATGGTACGCGCGCACACACACACACACACACACACTTGTTCACACATGCACACATGCTCATGCACACACACTCATTCACACATGCACACACGCACACACATCTGCACACTCACACACATCCACACACACACTCACACACACACTCAGGCATGAAGAGTTGCACCCAGTCCTGCATCAGGGTCAGACTGAGGGGAGCAAAGCCAGGGTCCAGGTCTAAGCAAGGAGGCTAAGGATGCATTCCCACCCCCCAGAGTTCTGCAGCCTGTGACCCTCTGTAAGCCCCGAGGACATGGATGTGCAGGGCTTTGACATCTTCAGGGACATCTGGCCCCTGAGACCAACTTTCCCACTACCCCACATTGTTCTCATATTGGAGTCCTATGCAAGTTGGAAAACTGCCCCTCTCTCTCTCTCTCTCTATATATATATATATATTTTTTTTTTTGGATAAAAGGTCCATAGGAAGAGGGAAATAGAAAAGGAAATAAAAGAGAAACACCCAGGGAAGGGCCGGCTCATCTCCACTGAGGTCTCACAATGCTTCACTGTGGAAGAAGGCGCCCGTGGGCAATGGCTCCACAGAGTGTGGTGTGAGGGCCTGCATGGGGCATGAGTGAGGCATGATGGGCATGGAGGACTATGACCTTCAAGGCTGCCCCTGCTTTAGGCCTCAGAAAAGCCACTGGAGTGGGTGAGCTCCAGAAGCTACGGCCTTTTTAACCCCACATCGCCACTGCCTTTGGCTCTGCAGTGGCCACTGGCTGTGCGCTGCCCATGGGGCAGAGCCCCAGCCTCACACTTGATCCCCAGCCCAGGTGCAGGCTTGCCCTGCAGAGCCAAGGTTGCCTCTCAGCATTTTTCCAAGAGAAGTTTCCCAGGCATCGAGGCCAGAAGGCAGATTGCGTTGCAGAAAATGCAGCCCAAGACGTCTTCCCTGAGCCCCAAAGGGGTGTGTGCATTGTTCACGCTGCCCCGCATGCAAAGACACAGGCTTAGGAATGAGGGTGGAACAAACCATGCTGGAGGGTGCAGAGGAGAGCTCCTCATGCATCAATACAATGTTGTGATGTAGGAGCTGAGAAACATGGCCCCAAAACAGCACTGTCTGGAGACCCTGAAGAGACGCAAGTTCCCAGGCCCACTCCCAGAATGGCCCAGGAACCAGCGCCACTGGAAGCTTCCTGGGCCATGCCTGTTGGATCGCTGTGTGTGGTCATGCTCCTCTTCGTTAGAAACGTCACCTGGTTCATGCAGCTGGAGTGATGGGGCGGGAGAGGCAGGCAGTGGATTATTTATAAGATGCTACTTCACACCAAGGCTGTGCAGGAGGCTGCGCCACACAGCATGGGGTCCCTGGAGAGGAGCACAGCCTGGAAATGACACGTGCATCCAGCTGCAGCAGGTGCAGCTCTCAGGTGGGCTTCCCTCCTCCAGGGTTGACCAGGGAGAGTACGTGGATCCCAGGGAGAGAGAAAGTGGGCAGAACCCGGGGTCCCCCTCAAGAGTGGTGTGCAAGGGCCAAGGCGAGACCTGAGCATCAGGGAGGGTGTGGGTTCACCCCACCTTGGCTGGGGCACAACTGGCTGAACTGAACCTCACAGGTGCCCCCACTCTTCCTGCCCCTCGAGATCCACCAGCACTGGGGCACCCCCAACCCGGCCCAGGGAGAGCAGCTCTGGGTGCCCCTTTTCCAGCAGAGCATCTTTCAATCAGCCATGCGTGGGGCTCACACTCCCTGTCACCAGGCAGCTCACCTGGCAGGACAGCCTCGCCCGGCCTCTCACACTCTTTGAGGTCATGTGCCCTGTGGCCATGCTCCAAGGCCCCCCTGCGGCTTGGGGATACCATGTGATTCTCTCTTCCTCCAGGAGACTGAGCCTGCTGTCACTTGCTGGTTCCCCGAGAGTAGGGAGCCAGCAGCCCAAGGGCGTTCCACAGCCCCGGGGGCTGCCCTACAGCCTGGTTGCTCTCAGCCCACACTGCTGTTCAGCCTCCAGACATCCCCAGTGGGAGGGGTCAGAGGCACCTGCTGGCCAGGTGAGCTTCCCAGATCAGCAGCGCGCTGTCCCCAGCTCCTCCAGGTCCATGCATTTCTTGCTCCTACCTCAACGCAGGAGACAGTGGAAGGGGCCCAGCCAGCTGTGCAGGCCAGTGACAGGGCAGCTCCAGGAGTTGGGTGTACTCTGGGACATCAGTAAGAGTGACACCATGGAGACAAGTACGCCTTCTCACAGAACACCCCTTATGTCACCATCAGAGTCAGAAACCCCGGCTGTGTGGACACAGGGATGACTCCACTGCGGCATTCTTGTATAAAGGTCATCTGGTATGTATCTCAACAGCGACAACTTTTTCTGATGGAGAAAATAATTTACTTAAATTACTTATTTCTGGTTATGCACTGAGGCTTATACATATACCCTCACCACACACACACATGCGCTCACACACATGCACACACGACCACTCACACGTGCACTCAGAGGCTGGAAAGTCTGTGTCTTTTCTACAATTTTCTATTTATTGCAGCCATCTTTCTTCCCATTTGGCATCTCTTAATCTTACTCATTGGTATACAGTGCTTAAGGAAATAGAATGTTTAGGACGTGAAGTGCCTCCGCAGAGCCTGCTTCAACAAAGCTTATCGTAAGAGGCCTGGAAGCATTTAGTTAAAAGAGGCAGAGCTAATTATGCCTGACAGTTCACCTTTCCTGTGGAATGCCCAGGGTGTCCCCTAAGAAAAGCCTTGGACAAAATCACCATCCTCGGCTGATCCTCTGCATAAGGTTTCCTTCTGCACTTCAGAGATTCGTAAGATCAATTGAAAACGCCTTTGAGCCCAGCCAAAAAAGAAACCAACCCAAAACACTACAGCAAAATATCAGCACAGAACGGGTCGTTCACGGCACTGACGTACACGTTTTGTGGAGCTCAGTGTGAAGCAGGCGCTGCGCGGCAGTGGCGTTGGGAAACTTCATTGCATTTGCATCTGTGTTTCAACAGACGGGGCTCACTGCCCGAGTGGGTGGATATTACCAGCCACGTTCTCACTGTCCACGCAGGATGCTCACACTGATGTATCCTGCTTTGCGCCTGTGTCTCTGTCAGGCTGAGAGAGACTGTGATAACTGGATCACAGGGGGAGTTGGGCTCTGCTGTAATTTTCCTGGCTGTTCATATAGGCCAAGCTGCTTTCAGGGCAAAAGTCAGACCTTGGGGAACACACGCTGATTTTGTTTCATTTTCCTGAACACCGTTGAAGGTTAATTGTGAGATTTCTGACATCTGAAACTGGGAAGAGAGAATGATATTTTTATTTAATCATAATGGGAAAGTCTCAATCTGACACTGTTTGTGTAGATTTTTACTGGGCACCACTATAGATCTAATAAACTTGGACATACATATAAGTCGATGTTCAGACAAATGGGGAAGCCTGAAACAGGACGATTTGAGTTTGATTCTAAGCACACACAGAAAGAATCATGGGTGGTTGTTTCCATGGTGAGAAATCGGAGAGAACTCAAAATTATAGATAGCAGCAAAACACCCTAGAAAATGCACACAAACAGGCGTTTCTTTTCTTTTAAACACCAACAAGGGTATCTAGAACTTCTCTTTCTCCCGGAAGTGTCAGTTCTGGTCACTTGTTCCTTGCAGTGAATTTGTCCATTTCATCTAAGTTGTTTAATTTATTGTCATAATTTTTTCATAATGTTTCCTTATTATCAATTTAAGATCTCTAGTGAGTTCCCTGCTTTCAGCCCTGAGATTGGTAATTCATGTTCTCTCTTTTTTCCTCAATCACTTTAGCTAGTTTATCATTTAATTGACCTTTTCAAAGAACCTTCTTTTCTTTCCAGTGATTTTTTTTCTACTTTCTGTCATTGATATTTTAGTTTATCCTTGTTACTTCCTCTCTTCTACTCACTTTCAGTTCAAGCTACATTTCCTTTACTTGAGTCTTTAGCTGCAAGCTTATGTCATTGATCTCAAACATTCCTTTGTTTCTCTTTCCTTCCTTCCTTCCTTCCTTCCCTCCTCTCTTTCTTTCTTCTTTCTTTCTTTCTTTCTTTCTTTCTTTCTTTCTTTCTTTCCTTTCTCTCTCTCTCTCTTTCTTTCTTTTTTGACAGGGTCTCTCTCTGTCACCCAGACTGGAGTGCAGTGGCATGACCTTGGCTCACTGCAACCTCTGCCTCCCGGGTTCAAGCAGTTCTCCTGTCTCAGCCTCCCTAGTAGCTTGGATTACAGGCATGTGCCACCATGCCCAGCTAATTTTTGTATTTTTAGTAGAGACGGGGTTTCGCCACGTTGGCCAGGCTGGTCTTGATCTCCTGATCTCAGGTGATCCAGCTGCCTCGGCCTCCCAAAATGATGGGATTACAGGCATGAGCCACTGAGACAGCCAAACTTTCTTTTTTATGTAAGTATTTAACATTATCGATTTTTCTCTGAGCACTGCTTTGTGGCAATCCTTACATTTTTATGTTTTGTTCTCATTATCACTCAGTTCAAAATATTTTCTAATTTCACTTACAGTTTCTTCAATAGCGCCGTAACTACCTAGAACTGTGTTACTTAATTTTCAAATATTTGAGGATTTCCCAGCAGCTACTTGTTGCTGATTTCTAGTTTAATTCTTTTGTTGTCAGACAACACACAGCACCCCTGTTCCACAGCCCAGCATGTGGTCTACTTTGGTGAATGCTCCACATGGACTTGGAAAGATAAATTTTGCTTTTGCTAGGTGTAATGTCCTAGAAATGTCAGGTTGGTTGAGAGTGCTGGTCTAGTCTTCTGTATCTTTACTGATTTTCAGTCCACTTGATCTATCAATTTCCAAGAGAACAATGATGAATCTCCAACTGCAATTGTGCATTGTCTATTTCTGTTTTTGCTTCTGCCAGTTTGTCATGTATGCTGTGACTCCATTGTTACGTACCTACATATTTATGATTATCATGTCTTTTTATTGAAAGGTCTCTCATTGTCCTGGTATTAATATTATACTACCCCAGCTTGTTTATATTTAGTGTTTGAATAATATTTTCCATTCTTTCACTCTTATATGTAAAAATTGTTGCTTACAGACAGCACTATTTCCTAGTTGAATTAGATCTGCATTTAAATGGGTGTGTTTAGTTTATTTAACTAAATATTAATAGGCTGAATTTAAGTCCATCATCTTGCTGTGAGTTTCATTAGTGCCATTTGTTCTTTCTTGTTTCTTTTTTCTGCGTTGGGTATTTTTCATCATTTCATTTTGCTTTCTGTTGACATATTAGTGATGACTCTTCATTTTGTTTGTGTAGTTTTGATGGTTCAACATATCTTTTATCACAGTTTACCTTTGTAAAACATTACACCACTGCATGTATAAAAATATAACCACATACGTCAATTTCCTTCTTCCTGCCCTTTATACTAATTTTGACATACGTTGTACATCTACATATGCTGTACATTATCCAATACATTGTCATCATTTTTGCTTTAAATTGTCAATCATTATTTTTAATACATTGAAAAATGTTTAGAATATTTTAAATTTACACACATATTTATTATTCCCAATGGTCTTAATTCCTTCAAGTAGATGGAGTTTTGATCTATCTTTTTCAATGGTCTTAATTCCTTCAAGTAGATGGAGTTTTGATCTATCTTTTTCTTTTTCTACCTTGAAGAAATGCCTTAAATGATTTTTGTATTACCAATTCTGGTGGTAGTAAAAGCTGGTATCAGCTGGAATTCACTTTATTTTGCTTTATTTCTATAAGGAAATTTTAACTAGATATAGAATTCTGAATCGACTTTGTGAAAAAAAAATCATTACTTTGGGAGGGGTCTTCAAGGTGGCTCCAAAGGAACACTAGAGGCCCCTGACACTCACCCCATCCACAAAGAAGGATCAAAGCAGAGAGCAGATAGCCACATGTCAAGTGGAGCATCTAGGAGGACACTGGAGTCCAGCAGGGACATGGCAGGGGAAATCTGAGGCACAGAAGGAGAGGGTAGCAAGTCACTTCCCTGGCTGGGACTGGCAAGGAGCCTGGAAAGGATCCGTGTGAGATTTCCCAAGCTCCACATCCTGAACACAGACCCTACAATCCGAGTCGCAGGAGAGCCCCTCAGCCCTCATGGGCGCTGAGTCTAGTAAAAGAGCTGCCTGGAGTCCATGTGACACCACTGTTCCCGAGAGGAAGTTCATGCAGGGTCCCACATATCCCCAGGGACCCAAGCAGCTGCAGCACAGCACTGTTTTGAGAGCCCAGCTGCCACCAGGCTGCATCTTGACCTGGGGCCCAACAGCCCCTGCCTCTTCACATCTCTGGATCCCCAGTGACACCCTGGGTCCACTCACCCTGTCTGTCACCATGCACATGTGCCCAGACCATCAAGAGGCCTGAAAAAAGTCCCAGGGCACCAGCCACTGGCACCCAAGCAAACTGCCTGGAGGTCCAAGAATCAGCCCACCTGGACCCACTAACACTAGTGTTCACCTGTATCATCCAGGGGCTAAAAGACAGCCATGACTAGCCTGCTGCCGCCACCACTGGGGCCTGAGATCCAGGCCACCTGTCATCCCTGTTCCCAGCAAAGCCTCACTACAGTCTCCACTGACAACTGTAGCCTAAGCCGCTGACGAAATTGCAGACACCACTGACCCTGATTACAGCTGAAGAAAGCATACAGAGACTGCACTACTAAACAAACCCAAAAGCAAAGCTAAAGTGCCCACCCAACCAACATTATTGACACAACTATAGAAAAAGGTCTGCTATGAAAGCCACTCAACAAAATTGGAAGAGGCAGCTGTTACACCACATGCACAGACACCCATGTAAGGACACAAAAAAACCTGAAAAGGAAAGAAAACATGACATCTCCAAAGGAACACAATAATTCTCCAGCAATAGATACCAAAGAAAGAGAAATGTATGGAATGCCTAAAAAGGAATTGAAAATAATTATATTAAAGAAGCTCAGTGAGACACAAGAAGACAAGTAAACCATACGAAGAAATCAGAAAAAACAGTTCATGATCTGATTTACCAAAGAGATAGATATTATTTTAAAAAAGAAAAAACACAAATCCTAGAACTGAGGAGTTCAATGAAACACAAAATATAATCAGGAGTTTCAACAATAGACTAGATCAAGTAGAAGAAAGAATTTGAACTTGAAGACTGGTCTTCTGAAATAACCCAATCAGATTAAAAAATGAAAAGAAAGAAAAATATTTTAAAAAATTAAGAAAGCCTACATGACATATGGGACACCATCAAGTGACCAAATATTTAAATTGTAGGTGTCCTAGGAGAAGAGATGGCTGAAGACACATATGAAACCTACTTAGCAAAATAATAGCCAGAAACTTCCCAAAGTCTTACAAGAGATTTAGACATTGGATACAGGAAGCTCAAATATACCTGAAGAGATTCAACCTAAAAAGGCCTTCTCCATGGCACATTATAGTCAAACTATCAAAAGGCAAAGACAAAGAGAATTCTAAAGACAGCAAGAGAAAAGTGTCAAGTCAATATAAGGAAACCCCAGCGCCTTCCGTGCTCCTCACCACCTTCCGTGCTCCTCCCCGGCCCTTCGTGCTCCTTACTGCCTTCCGTGCTCCTCACCGCCTTCCATGTCCCTTTCTGGCCCTCCGTGTCCCTCCCATGCCTTCCGCGTCCCTCCCCAGCCTTCCATGTCCCTCCCCAGCTTTCCGTGTCCCTCCCCAGGCTTGTGTGTCCCTCCCCGGCCTTTAAAGTTTGCAGGGGCTGCCTCTTGCTGCTTACCTCAAGCCACAGTACGTCACAGTGACTGAGTGATGAAAAACACCTCTCAGAAAAGTGAAATACCATTTCCTCATCTCAGTATGTTTTGCTTGGAATTTGAGGAATTCACACCTAAACTTCTTGTTCTTGCATACTTAAATGTTTAAAAAAAGAAAACCACGTTGGTTTCTGTGTGAACATTTATAAGATATGCCCCAAATCCCAAACATTTATCGGAAAAATAAACCTCAAACTCTTTACCATAGCGTAGCTCTCCCTCCCCGTTTGGCGGATGCCACCCCTGCCTCCAGACCCACTGCATACATCACACACACAGCGGCTGTGACTCCTCCTGCCCCAGGGGTCCCTGCGCCTCGGGCAGCCCTGAGCTTTTAGCCCACTGAAAGACCACTCAGCACCACACCCTGAGCTCTCCCCGACGCCTCTATACCCATCACTCCCCTCCACCAGGCACCTGGCAGCGAGGGAGGGATTTACATCTTTCTTAGGTGCTCTGAGTGAGTTCTACAAGCTGTCCAAGGCCCTGGGGAAGAAGGCAGATGCAGATACAAGCTGGCTCCCTGAGTGGGGACTGCACATCAGGCCCGGGCTGGGCGCTCGCATTAATGACCTTCGCAGCACCATGAAAGGCAGGCATTCCGGGCTGGGCATTTCACGTCATACTCTCAAGGTCAAGCAGCTATTAGATGGCAGAACCCGAATTTTAATCCTGGTGCATCTGACCACCCCAAAACACCACTTTTTGAAATCTACTATGTTGTTTAAAAAAAATAAAATACTTTTCAGTGATGGAGAATGAGCTAATAAAAATTACACTGTGTGGCAAAGGGCAGTGATGGCTCCTTACTCACCCCCGTGGGGCCGACTACTTTGTTCCCTCAACCCCTGGATAATGTTGACTTGTGCTGATGCAGCCAGATTTTCTGTGGTCAGTCCTTTTTTGGAAAAACAAGGGTCCCTGTAACCAAAAGAAAAGGTGACATGTCCCTGGGGCCTGAAGTTATGGGCAGGGCTTGAAAGTCACCTGAGTCTAAGCAGCTCTCTGCCCGCGAAGCTGGGGGTGGCACAGCCCCTCTGCTCCTGAGTGACCCCATGCACACCCCTCATCTCCACTCCTCGCGCACAGATGTCATGTCAGCAGCTTGAAATCAGCCAGGGTGGGGTATTAACACCACAGAAGTCAGCGCACGCTGCAGATCAGGGCTGTCTTCCCCAGACCTAGAGCTTCCCAGTATCTACAACCACACCACGGGAATACACTAAGAAAAACATGTTGAGAGTCCAGGCGATCTTCCTCGTGCGTTGGAAATACAAAATTAAATTTAAAAACTAGAGGGTCAACATTTGACAACGGTTCATAAATGAAAGCCTAAAACTACTATAAAGTAAATTTTAATGACAAGTTTTTTTAGTGGCGATAATACGTACTGAGTCCTTTTTAATGCTTGAACATGGGGATTGATGCCACTGTCACAGGGCAGCCACGCCCCTCGCTGGAGACTCTGGGAATTGTTCTGCAGCAGCACTTGGGAGGCGTGGGGTGCCTCCAGTGGACACACAACCATCCGTTTTCAAGCGATCCCTTTAAGAGAAGCTCCATGAATGGAATCCATCAGGCACCCTAAGTTTCTCCAGCATATGGCTGGCTCATGAAAACACAAATGCCTTCCAGCTTCAACCTATGAGGCCTTGAGCCTGTTTGGGCAGGAGCTGGTGCTTCTGGTGCTGCAGCCAGATGCTGTGCCTGGTACCTCAAGCATGAAATCAGGAAAACTCTTCCAGCTCAGGTTTATGACATTACTGGTCAATGTCACAGAGGAATACAAAGCTTCTCTATCTTTCCTAACCATGCAGTCCACGCTTGGGCAATTCACTGAACAATGGCGACGAAACACCCTCACCTCTATCTCTGCACACCAAACAGAATTCTCTCTTGGCCCGCTTACAAGGCTGATGTGTGAGCCAAACCTGGCCCAAGGAGGAGTCCCAAAGGGTTGCAGAAGAGCCGATTATCCACCCCATGCATTCCCACATTCCCACCCGCCTCCCTCTCTCAGGAATCAGGAACCAGAAGGGGTCTACTTTTCCCAGAAAACCTTTATTGCTTCTACCTGGGTCCTTTCACTGGTCCCAGGAAGGGAGAACACATTCAGGTAGGATTAAGTTCTACTGTTTCCAAATTTGGAAGGGAAACTTTTTTGTCCTCCAACACTTGGGAAAGAGAAGTGATGCTTCAAAGAGAGCCCTCAATGGAGTATCTCAAGGCTCTTCAAACAGGTGACTTCTTTGTCTTATGAATAAATTATGGAAACTCCTTCTTCTTCCAGAGTTAGCCATGTCACAATTAATTATGTACCTGACGACAATGGATTTGGAAATATGGAAACGTGTCATGAATGTCTCAGTGTGTGGTCAAGACTTTATCTTCTGTAAGTAGCTGAGTCACCATCACCATCACCTCTTCCTCTTGCAAATGAGCCTTCAGCTGTAGACCACACTCCCAGGGTGGTGGGCAGGTCAGCTGATGGGGTGAGTTCCTGTGTGTGGGAGCCACACATGTGTGTGACTAACTGCATTTGGCACTATTTATTGTCTGTGCTTCTTTTCCTTTGTAAGAGCATTAAAAATTGACCACAGTATGTCACCATCCCAACTCTCCTTAAGAAGCTTCACTTTTCTTTCATGCTGTTAGCCTGCTGTAAGCATTTGTCTTGCTTTTCGATATTTCTTAAGATAATAGAATTCCAAAGTAGACACCTACATTCTCAGCTTTTGAACTTTCCCTGTGACTTATGTGTCCTGAACACAAGGCCATCTTTATATTGCGATGAACAGAATCTGGCTGAAGATTTCTACACACTGTCTCCTTCCCACTCCATGCAGTGCACATCTGTGCTTGGCAAGCCTGCCATGCTCACAGCCCCTGCTTGAGGGTGGAAAGCTTCAAACACCCAGGGAGTCCTGTGCCTGAGCCAGCTTTGTTTGGCCAGGTCCAAGGTAGACAACTGGGGTTTAGGGGTGGTTGGGGGGTGGGCCCTGCTCACCACGTTCCTCAAGCTGAGAGTGCTGAGGCACAGAGCCTCCACAGAACTCAGCCCTTACCCTTAACCCTTATCCTCAGCTTTAGACAGTGGACGTGACCAGGCAAACCCTGACCTGAGGAAAGGGGGTCCACACTCTGTCCCGTTTCCAGGCCTGGGAATCCCCTGGCTCTCTGTGTGCCGTGGAAAGGTCTGGAGGGAGCTGGTGTGCAGCTGCTGGGCTTCTGCAGATGTGCGTCCTCAGAGCTTGGTGCCCCCTGGCTCTCTTTGCCATGCCGTTCTCTGTGGCATGAGTCTTCTTTTTAGCTGAAGTCTCCTTCTGTAGACCCCAGGCCCCTCCCTGTCCTCTCCTCTGAGAGGTATGGCACTTGACTAGGCAGCCAAGAAATCTTGATGCCGGCAGGGTCCATGGGAACAGGCTGGGCAGGACCATGGTCAGGGGTCTGTCTTAGACACAGCCCTTACCAGACAGCTGAGGCCCTACAGGGGCCTGGAGGGCCAGGGAAGTCACTGCCCTACTGCCACATACCCAGGATGCATGGTTCACCATGCCCCTAGCTCTGACACTCACACAAGCCCACAAGTTCAGGGTCCCAGCTTTCTTGCACAAGCCCTGTCCCCACCCTGCTGGCTCATCATGCCTCAGATACACATGGGCCTCGGATTCATGTGGCCAGAACTTAGCCTCCTTCATCACCAAGTCTGCTGGCTGCATGCTGTGAACCCCAAAATTCTGAGACAGGTCTCAATTTAGAAAGTTTATTTTGCCAAGGTTGAAGGTGTGCACCTGTGACACAGCCTCAGGCGGTCCTGCTGACATGTACCCAAGGTGGTCAGAGCACAGCTTGGTTTTATATATTTTAGGGAGATGAGACATCAATCAGCATGTGTAAGATGAACATTGGTTTGGTCTGGAAAGGTGGGACAATTCGAAGCAAAGGCAGGACAACTCGGGGAGGGGCTCCCAGATCAAAGGTAGGTAAGAGACAAATGGCTGTGTTCTTTTGAGCTTCTGATGAGCCTCTCCAAAGGAGGCAATCAGATCTGCATTCATCTCAGTGAACAGGGGGCGACTTTGAATAGAATGGGAAGCAGGTTTGCTCTAAGCAGTTCCCAACTTGACTCTTCTCTTTAGCTTAGTGATGTGGGGACCCCAGATCTATTTTCCTTTCACAATGCCCACAGCACCCATCCAGGAAGACACCTCATCACAGAGAGGGGTTCAACGTGGAGCTGGGGACACTGGTGGGGACATGCGGGCCTCGACATTTCCTCCACAGCTGCTCACTGCCCTCGGCGAGCTTGGGTCTCGGCACACAGCTCTGACCTGCAGAACACGCTGCGGGATTCCTGTGTCCCACGGTCCCCAGCGCTGGCCCTCCTCTCCCGAGGCCAACAGCGACCTTCCAGCTTTTAGAGCTTGTTGCAACTCTGCTGTCTTCACTGGCTAGACACCCCCACACTCTATTCTCTGTCAAGGCCACTCTCCTGCGGGCGAGGCTCCGTGAGTCACACTCTCACCCCCTCCCCCAACACAGCCGCAGCACGCAGCCCCCACACCTGCCAGCCCCCACACCTCCCTGCACACCTGCTCTCTCTCAGGCAGGAGAGCTCACTGCACCTGCAAGGCAGGCAGAGGCCAGGCTGGGGGGGACACAAAACCCAGGACCACCCAACCGTGTCCTGCCCTCGCCCCCGGGGTGTCCAGAAAGACTGCAGAAGGTCCGGGCAGGCAGATGTGAGCACTGCGGGTTATTCCGGGCAGGCAGATGTGAGCACTGCGGTTTATTCCAGGCACTGCCCCAACCCCTACAGAAAAGTCCATTTTCACCACAACCCCAGGCTGGGCCACGCCCCCTGGATCACCCACGGGGGAAACCTGCAGAGCGCCCTGCAGACAGGGCAAAAGGCAACCCAGGCCCCTAGGGGGACTTCAGGCCTCCAGACCCAGAGATTTCTCTGCAAGCTCGTGCCCTTGAGGGCTGGGGTGGGGAGCCCAGCGCCAGGCCTGGCCGCGCAAATGCTGGGGGACAGGAGCCTCCAGGCCCAGGGAGAATACCCGCCTGTCCAGGGTACAGAAGTGGAGGTCGGGGAGAACCTGAAGGTGGGAACGCGGAGTTCCATCGGGGTGAGACCCTTCTCCCAGCGCAGGATGAGGGGAAATTCTGGCACAGACCCTGGGACACCTCTCCCGAGGCCGGGGTACAGCGGAATCCCTGGCTTGGCCCTCGCCCCCTGCGATCCCCACGGCGGCTGAGAGTTGGAGCAAAAGCCCAGAAGCGGGGCGGGAGGGCGAGGCCAGCGCACACGCGGGACCCCACTCCCGTCGCGGGGTCACCGCCGCCTCTTCCCAGCGCCCCTGAACCGCTTTGACGGACGCGCTGGCTGCACCTACCGCCCACCAGGCTGCTCGGAGGGAGAACGCGCGCCCCCGCCCCGCGCGCCCCCCAGGCGGGGGGTCTCCTATCTCCGCCCGCACCTCCGGGAGCCGCTCGGACCCCTCAGACCCAAAGGCCTCGCTTCCCCGGCGGCGCCCGCGGTCCTGCAGGGGCCGGAGCCGAGACCCCGAAGTCCGCGGTTACGGTCCCCGGTTCCCAGGGCAACGGCGCCACCGCTCGGCGGGCGCGGAGACTGCACGGCTGGGGCGAGACCCGCTGGGGAGGGGAGGAGGGGACAGCGGCGCCGCGGGGAGGCCGGGGGTCCGCATCTTAGTCCGGGAAGAGCGCGACGGAGAAGTGTCGTCCCAGGCCTGGGTTGGGGCGCAGGAGGAGGGTGGGAGACGCAGCCCTGGGGCCACCGCCTGCAGCCTGCAGAGCGCCCTTTAGAGGCCCGGGAGCCCAGGGACCGTGGAGTTCCCGCCGCCCGCCCCTTCCCTGCAGCCGCTGGAGCTGAGCTGGAAGGTGCTGCCTTCTAGGAGGTGCCACAGGCAGGCAGGAGACACGGGATCCCCCCATCTCAACCAGTCCGGGCTGGACGGGGACACCCTCTGCCCCCGCCCCACCCTGCCTACCCCTGCTCTATAAAGAGTTCCCCTTAGAACAAGATTGTCCAACCCACTGCTGGGGCAGCGTGCGGCCCAGGATGGCTCTGAATGCGGCCCGACACAAATTCGCAAACTTTCTTAAAACATTATGAGATTTTTTTCAGCAAGAAAAAAACAAACAATCCCATCAAAAAGTGGGCTAAGGACATGAATGGACAATTTTCAAAAGAAGATACACAAATGGCCAACAAGCATATGGAAAAATGCTCAACGTCACTAATCATCGGGGAAATGCAAATCAAAACCACGATGTGATGCCGCTTCACTCCTGCTAAAATTGCCATAATCCAAACAATCAAAAAATCATAGATGTTGGCGTGGATGGCCCAAGACAATTCTCCTTCCAGTGTGGCCCAGGGAAGCCAAAAGATTGGACACCCCCATCTCACAAGGAGACCAGGGACCCTCCAGGGGCAGCCCAGGGCCAGCCGCTTTGTGGGAGACACCTGACACAGGATTCCCACCTTCTCACCTGGACCTCCACATCCTCACCTGAACCTTCACATTCTCACCTGGACTGCCCCACGTTCTCACTTGGACCTCCCTGTATTCTCACCTGGACCTCCACTTTCTCACCTGGACCTTCACGTTCTCACCAGGACCTTCATGTTCTCATCTGGACCTCTGTGTCCTCACCTGGACCCCCACATCCTCACCCGAACCTCCACTTTCTCACCTGGACTTCCACATGTTCTCACCTGGACCTCTGCATCCTCACCTGGACCTCCGCATCCTCACCTGGACCTCCGCATCCTCACCTGGACCTCCGCATCCTCACCTGGACCTCCGCATCCTCACCTGGACCTCCGCATCCTCACCTGACCTCTGCATCCTCACCTGGACCTCCGCATCCTCTCTTGGACCTCTACATTATCATCTGGACTTCCATGTCCTCACCTGGACCTCCCCTACATTCTCACCTGGACCTCTACATTCTCACCTGGACCTCTACATTCTCACCTGGACCTCCAAATGTTCTCACCTAGACCTCCCCATTTCTCACCTGGACCTCTATGTCCTCACCTGGACATCTGCATCCTACCTGGACCTCCCCACATCCTCCCTTGGACTTCCCCATCTTCTCACCTGAACCTCTGCATGTTCTCACCTGGACCTCCACATCCTCACCTGGACTTCCCCATGTTCTACCTGGACCTCCACTTTCTCACTTGGACTTGAGTGTTCCCACCAGGACCTCCATGCTCTCACCTGGCCCTTCCCTTGGCTCTCCAGCCCTCAGCACAGAGGCCAGACACCCTGTTCGTGGAGGGCTGCCATGGTGATGGTGAGCACTCCCTACAGCCGCAGGGCCAGGCGGGACAGGGTATGGTGGGTGTACAGAGGAGCCTGTGGCATTCCTCCATCCCCGGGAGCTCCCGAACACCAGCCTCAGCATGCTTCCTTCTGTCAGCAGAAGGAACAGAGCGTCTTCAGGCAACAAGGCCAGAGGATGTCTCAAGGCAAAGCAGCTCACGTTTGCGTCATTGGGGCCACCACCCACTGAGAAAACCAGCTCCCTTCACTGGAAGCTGCCCCTTCCTCTGCAGACCCAGGAGCGGGAGCACAGCTTGACTAGATGGAATGCAAGAGGCCACCTTTTGCAACTCAACTGCAGTGGGGCCCATGAACCAACTCACCTTCCTTCATTCATTCATTCACTACCAAATGTTTTTGCAGCCTTCACTATACAGTAGAAACCAGGCAAAGCTCTGTGGGAGGTACGGCATGCATGAAACTGGAAAAAGAAGTCCCTGGCTTTGAGGACCTTGCACTCCCAAAGGGGACATTTGGGGTAACTGTTGCCATGACAAGGCAGCATGGTGGAGCAATTTTAGGGCACCCTCTGCAGTCAGATTGCCAGGTTCAGCAGCCCCTCTCCACCACCACCCATGGCAAACTTGGGCATGTTTCTCAGGTCTCCCTGCCTCAGTTGGGGATAATCACAGTGTTTACTCCCTGGGACTGGGGATTACATGAGCTGATACAGGAAGGGCTTAGTAAATATCTACTTGTATTGAGGACTGAGAAATTATTAAAAATAACACCATAATATAACATGGTGTTATATTATACAGTGGCCATTAGGAAATGGCTACTGTAAGACAGAGCAGATGAGAATCATTCTCTCAGACAGACAGAACCTTTCAATAGCCATGTGCTCTTGGATCAAAACAATAGTGCAGGGGGTATATTGAAACCTTTGTGGCTGTCATGTCCAGTCTGTGGAGTGACAGAGAGCTAACTGTAGACTTGACATAACCCGCATAGACAAGTATTCCCTCCTGCTGTTACTTTTGTGTCCACCTTCCTTGAAGAAATAAAACACAGGTCCTGTGGTTCTGAACAAAATGGTGTTTCAAGAAACTCAGCAGGAAATTCATCAAATCTTAGAATCTTAATTTAAAGGGATCTTAGTGTCTCATGATGTGACACAATGTAACAAGATGCAGCCAGTGTAGCCCATTGTAATAGCATGAAGAGAAGACAGGCCACTTTGCCAAAGCCCCACGGGGGCTGTCTCCTGCTCACCAGGAGAACCCCATGTCCACTCACCACTGCCCCTGCCCCCGCCAGGAGGACCCCTCCGTCCACTCACTGCTGCCCCCGCCAGGAGGACCCCTCTGTCCACTCACCACTGTCCCTCGCCAGGAGAACCCTCTGTCCACTCACCACTGTCCCTCGCCAGGAGAACCCCTCTGTCCACTCACCGCTGCCCCTCACCAGGAGAACCCCTCTGTCCACTCGCCACTGTCCCTCGCCAGGAGGACCCCTCTGTCCACTCGCCACTGTCCCTCGCCAGGAGGACCCCTCTGTCCACTCGCCACTGTCCCTCGCCAGGAGGACCCTCTGTCCACTCACCGCTGCCCTCGCCAGGAGGACCCCTCTGTCCACTCGCCACTGTCCCTCGCCAGGAGGACCCCTCTGTCCATCGCCACTGTCCCTCCCTCGCCAGGAGACCCCTCTGTCCACTCGCCACTGTCCTCGCCAGGAGGACCCCTCCCACTCCCCTGCCCCCCAGGAGGACCCCTCGTCCACTCGCCACTGTCCCTCGCCAGGAGGACCCTCTGTCCACTCACCGCTGCCCCTCGCCAGGAGGACCCCTCTGTCCACTCGCCACTGTCCCTCGCCAGGAGACCCCTCTGTCCACTCACCACTGTCCCTCGCCAGGAGGACCCCTCTGTCCACTCGCCACTGTCCCTCGCCAGGAGGACCCCTCTGTCCACTCACCGCTGCCCCCACCAGGAGACCCCCCCTCCCCTGCCCTCCCAGGCCCCCTCCCTCGCCACTGTCCCTCGCCAGGAGGACCCCTCTGTCCACTCGCCACTGTCCCTCGCCAGGAGGACCCCTCTGTCCACTCACCGCTGCCCTCGCCAGGAGGACCCTCTCCCTGCCACCCCTCCCAGGGGACCCCGCCTCCCGTCCACTCCACCCTCGCCTGCCCCCCCGCCAGGAGGACCCCTCTGTCCCACCGTCCACCCATCTGGGAGGGACTGTTGGGAGGTCTGGATCACCAGGCCCATCCCCCTGGAAACCCTCTCCCAGCTCCTGCCTCTCACATCTGGAGACACAGGTTCGTCCTCACCAACCCCGAAAGCTCAATCTCAGTGCCAGCCCTCAACTGCAAGGAGACACTCGCCGTGGGGGTATACGGCCTGTAAGGAGGGCGGGACACGTGCCACCCTCACACACTGTGGGGGCAGCAGCCCGGAGGGGGCTCTGGCTCAGTGCAGCCCCTCCAGGTCTCAGCCCCGCCCAGGCCATATCGCACCACATGGCCCCCAGGGAAGGTCGGGACCACACTCACAATGACCGTTTGTCAGAATAGCTCAGAATAGGGCTGGGGTTGACCTGACACACCCCGGCTCTGATGCAGGAAGGGACCAGACACACAGACATGCAGACACGCAGAGAAAGACAAATACAGGCACAGAGACACACACAGACACAGGAACACACACAGACACAGGGACACACACACGCGGACACACAGGGACACACACAGACATGCAGACACACATAGAAACAAGGACATGCACATATACACAGGGCACACAGATACACGGACACACAGATACAGGGAAACACACAGACACAGGGACACACAGACATGGGGACACACACACGTGGATACACACAGACACAGGGACGACACCAGATACACACAGACACAGGGACACACAGACATGGGGACACACACACGTGGATACACACAGACACAGGGACACGCACAGACACAGGAACACACACAGACATGCAGATACACACAGACACAGGGACACACTTCGTCTGCATGTCCCCAGCCTGCGGGAGTGTGGGACACGTTGCTGTGTTCTCGGCCTCACCTGTGCACTCTGTCACGCAGCTGACCAGCACTGGGATGGAGGGTCTGCTT
Source organism: Nomascus leucogenys (assembly GCF_006542625.1). Lineage (NCBI taxonomy): Eukaryota > Metazoa > Chordata > Mammalia > Primates > Hylobatidae > Nomascus > Nomascus leucogenys. The sequence continues at coordinate 1,425,171 of NC_044386.1, read as the reverse complement.
CCCGGTATCTGGAACGCTGTCTTGTGGAAAAGGACCGGATCTGCTGTTCGGCATCCCAACAGGCAGGACTACATCCAGAAAGTAAAAGTGTCCTGAAGATGGAGCGGCGTCCACTCCCGCCCACGTGCTGAGTGGTGCCCGGCGCGGAGGGGCGGCTGGGCACGCAGAGGTCAGCTTCTGATTCTCCCTCCTCAAAGATGTCCGGTCCAGCCAGCAGGACGGGCAGCACCACGGGAAGACCACACATTTTAGACCAACATGAACTTCATTGACACGACCCAGGAGAGCATCCTAACCCTGCTGGGGAGGGACGCCTTTGGAAGGATCAGCAGCGGGTGGCGGCAGGCTGTCCAGGGGCAGGGACTATGGGGTGAAAGTTTGGTATTTCCAGGGCCAGGAGGTCCCCGTGGGCATGGAAAGGTCACCTGAGTTTATAGGGAAGTCAGCTTGTGACAAGCCTTACTGGACACGCATTGCCGCTGCCCTTTATTCTGCCGGGAGCTGGGGTGGCCCGGATCACAGCAGGGGCCACAGGAGGCTGTGGCCGTAGCTCATGGACCCAGACCCGGGGGACCGTGGGAAGGTGAAGGTGTGCAGGAGCAGCCTGGTCCAGGGTGTCCCCCACCCCCAGGGTGCCTGGCACCCACTCTTGGGCCTGCTGCGGGAGAAATCCCCCAGCAGGGGCTAAACAGGCTCCTCAATCCCTCCTGGCTCAGACCGCACAAGTTAGGACCTTAGGGGCTTCTGAAAGCAAACTGCTCAGCCTGCAATGGACACCAAGAGTGGAGGCCAGAAGTAAAATGACGTAGGTGGGAGAAACGGGGGCTCCCAGCATGTCCGTGAGGACACAGTCCTCTGGTTCCACGTGTTTCATAAAAGGAAAGTTGCAACGCTCAGAACTCTGATAGCCACCCCCCCACCCCCGCCCCCTGAAAACAAAGTGCCACAAACAAAGCAGGTTTGCCATGGAGAAGGCCCTTGTGTGGATGCTGAGAAATGCAAAGCCCCGTGGAGGCCTGAGCTCGGGGCTGCCAGGAGCAGCTGAGCTTCCAGGGGACCTTGGTGCCAAGGCCCACACCTGCCGCTCCAAAAGGCCAGCATCCCTGGGGTCCCTCCCCAGCAGCACAGCAGCCAAATGAGACGCCCGGAGCCCCTCTCAAGGCCAGCATCCCTGGGGTCCCTCCCCAGCAGCACAGCAGCCAAATGGAGGGCCCGGTGCCCCTCTCAAGATCACGGCTGTCGCTGTGCTGAGTGGGTGAGGACAGCCCGCTCCACCTCGGCGCCCTGAAGAATCGTGTTTCAGTCTCGCGGCCTAGTGTCCTCTAGGCTATGTGGGTCTTGGTGATTTTAGAATCTAATCATTTTGGTCTCTAGCTCACTTTCAGGGGCAAAACAGGTGTGTAAGGACTCTACGTGGCTCATGGCAAAAGGATGGGGTGACCAGGAGTATTTTGATAATGACAGAAGGCTGGTGCTAGGGGACAGGGATTCTGTCGCTTGGAGCCACCTGCGCTTCTGGCCAGCGCATCCTTCTTCCTCTTGTTTGTGTGCCTCACAGCTTAAAAATTCAATGTAATAACCCCAGCACGAAAAAACAAAACCTGTCTACCATTTGAATCTGTTATTTGCCAAATTGTTTCAACTTTCATTGATAATAACATTTCCCACAGTATTCCTTGATGCTGGTGACAACAGACACACGAACACACACACACACACACAACACAGAGTCAACCCAGCCTCACCTGATGGCACCACCGGGGGGCCCGCGGGAAGAGTGGGAGCTGAGACTTGGGGTTGTGTCCGGGGACGGGAACCTGCTCCTGACATCGGGACACTCAGCAGGCCTCTTTGGCCTCCGTCCCTCGGTGAGGAGGCGTTCTCGCCTGTCCTTCCGCCACGTCCTGCTGTGCAGGAGGGAGCCACGAGCCCTTCCCTGCTCCTGCCACAAATAAGCCACAGGCACAGAGAGTTTGCACAGAATGGCAGAACGTCTCAAAAGTTGGAAGATTTTTGTTCATAAATGTGCGGATCATTCTTCCTGATCGGAGGCCTTTTCCCACAGACACCCACGCAGACCAGCAGGGAACCCCCCATCTGGTGGGTGACCTCTCGGGGACAGAAGCTGCCACCCTCGGGCCCATGAGGTGGTTAGGAGAGTGCCACCAGAAGCCCAGGGGGCAGACAGCCTCCAGTCAGCCCTAGCTCCCAGTCAGTGGGGCAGTTCGAGTGAGGGCCACCCGTCTGCCTCCTCGTCCCTAAGGCAGGGATGATGGCGGGTGTCCAGTGGAATCAGGGCAGCACCTATAGAGACTCACTCTGGGGTCCTGGGTCACAAGCACAAGGCAGCCGGGCAGCCCCTGACAGAGGAGTGCCCTGGGCCAGGCGGGGTTGGGGTCGGTGGGGGGAAGGGCGCCTGCTGCTTTCCCTCAAGCATGTCACGCAGCTGCTGTGGACTGATGAGCCCCCGCCCCAGAATTCACACGCTGAAGCCCTCGCCCCAGCAAGATGGCCTCAGTGGTATTTGGGAGATAACGAGGGTTAGATGAGGCCATGAAGGTGCAGCTCTTGTGATGGGATTAAGGCTCATATGAGAAGAGACACCAGAGCCTCCTCTCTCTCTGCCGTGTGAGGACACAGGGAGGCGGGGCCGTCTGTGAACCAGAAGGGGGCCCTCCTTGGACCCCAGCCCTGCCGGCACCCGGACCTTAGACCCCCGGCCTCCTGTGAGAAACCCACATCTGTTCTTGGGGCCCCCAGCCTGTGGCATCCTGTTAGGGAGGGCTGAGCAGACCCAGACAGCCATGAAGTCTGAAGTCCTGCAAATCCTGCCCCCAGCTCCGCCTCCCTTGTCTAAGTAGGAGAGTTTCTTTAATGCTGGCTTTTTATGTGCCAAAAATGAGATGCCAGCAGGAAAGCTGAGCTGGAAGAGACGGGAGTGGAGCTCAGAATGGAGCAGCCGGCACCAGCGCACCCACCGGCTCGCGGCCACCCTCCCTGCCCTGGGAGAGGGCTGTGCTCAGAGCCCACGGGAAGGACACAAGTGTGGCGGCGAGCCCTGGGCCACATGGGTGCCGGAGTGGGCGGAGGCTCAGCCGCAGCATCACTGGGTCCACCTGTGACTAAGTCGGTGCTTCCCGATACAGACCTTGCTGTGAATCCATCCAGCCTTAGAGAGAGAACCCTCTGGGTTCAGAAGCAGAGGTGCTCCTGCCTGTTGGATTTTTCCTTTGAATGAGTGAGTCAGCACAGCCTGCTTGGGAGAATCGAATACACCCTTCCGTAAAAAGCAACCTCAAACATCCATGGACCTGAGATTCCTCAAAAAAATTATAAAGGAGTGGCTACTCCCCTGCATTTAGTGAGCATTTTAAAAGTTAAAAGCAGAATTTTGCTTTGTTTCTAAGATTCCAATCTATCCAAAAGATCTCAGTTTAAGCCTGTTACCGTTTTGATGATCAAGGCAGTATCCATTGTTAAAATTCATTGCCCTCGAGCTATGAAAAAAATTAGACGCCCTCCTTTACATGGATAACGCAGGCAAGAGAGCAGGTGGCTGGTTTTGTGTTGGTAAATTGCGTTTCTCTTTTTTAACAATTCCGCTGTTGTGATGTGGCCTGATTAGATCTCCGCCCGCCATCAACCTGACGCCCTGGGGCCTCTGCCCTCCACTCCACCAGACTCCCAACCTGCCGACCGGCCTGCTAGCTCGGACACAGTTATCTCCTTCTAAATTAAAATTGTAACTCGTTCAGTCCCATTTACACAAAGCCTCAGCTTTGACACATGCAATTACTATGAACATAGGGGCAACATGATTGCTAAGGGCCCCAGAAAGAGAGTTTAATCAGAAAACATGGAGTTGTTCCAGCCGATTTATAATTCCACTACTTGCTATTCCTTTATGTTCTTATGTGTTCAGATAATTAGATACACTAGTTCCTGCTTCCTGAGAGGCCAGAAAGGGCAAAATTTCTATTCTTTTTACATTAAAAAGATTAAATTATAATATAGAAAATATGTAACTTTTGGTAAAAATGACAAATTCACACTACATTAATTTCAGTGCTTACAAAATGTTACAAATAATTTGCGAATTCTTTGCTTTCTCGTATAGGTGCACGTGAATTAATTACCTATCCAATTTCAACGTCTTTCAAGTCCACTTTCCCCGGACAACTCTGAAATTAAAAGGAAATAGGTTTGATTTCCATTCACTGAGCATATTTGTTTTAGATGTTTAACCATTTAAGCCTTTGTGCATGAACAGAAGTACATGGGGCATTAACAGCCGTGTTCACTACGCAAACATGGTGTGGGAAAACAGAGTCCATGGGTAATTACGAAGCAGAAGGGACACACTTCAGTCCTGATACTTTGCAAAGCGGAGCAGGTACACTGCCACCTAGGAGGGGTGAGCTCACACCCCAAGTCAGGGGAGTTAGAAATAGGAGGTTTTGGCCAGGCGCAGTGGCTCACACCTGTAATCCCAGCACTTTGGGAGGCCAAGGTCGGTGGATCACCCTAGGTCAGGAGTTTGAGACCAGCCTGACCAATATGGTGAAACCCTATCTCTACTAAAAATACAAAAATTATCTGGGTGTGGTGGCGGGCACCTGTAGTCCCAGCTACTCAGGAGGCTGAGACAGGAAAATTGTTTGAACCCAGGAGGCAGAGGTTGCAATGAGCTGAGATTATGCCACTGCACTCTAGCCCGGGCAAGAGAGTGAGACTCCATCTCAAAAAATAATAATAATAGAAGAAAATAAAAATAAAAATAAGGAATACGAGGTTTTAAGGGGACTTAGCACATGTGCCCCACACGGGGGCTGGACAAGGTCTTGTCAGGAGGTAGGGATTCCAGCTTCGCTTATTTTTCCAAACAGCAACTCATTGAGGGTCCAAACTATGGCAGGCATCCACCCACCAAGGACAGCTGGCAGCACCAGGGCCTGGGAGAGGCCGGGAAGGGACTCCCTGGAGCTTCGGGAGGGTCATGGTCCTGCCCACACCGTGATCTCGGCACGACAGTGAGACAGCACAGTCTGTTGCTTGGGCCCCCCGATCAGCCCTGGGACCCAGACACAACTTGTGCCCTCACCGGAAGGGCAAACAGAGACACAGAGTGAAGACGATGTGAAGAGATGCAGGGAGAAGGAGGCCGAGAAGGCGGAGGCAGAGACATAGCCACGGTCATGGAGCGCCACGAAACGCTGGCACCGCCAGAGGCTGGGAGAGGCATGCAGGTGACTCTATCAGCTCCGGCAGTCAACAAGCGCCAACCGGAGGCTCAAACAACAGAGGCTGACTTCTCACAGTCCTGGGGCCTGCACACGCCAAGATTAAGGTCCCAGCCCACTCAATTCCTTCTTCCTGGCTTGGGGTAGGCGACTTCTCACTCTGTCCTCACATGGCAGAGAGAGCCAGAAACAGAGAAGGAGAGCCAGAGACAGAGAAAGAGAGAGGGGCAGAGAAAGAGGGAGCGCCCTGGTGTGGCCCTCCTCTTACAAGGACACAAATCCCATCTTGGGAACTCCACCCTCGTGACCCCCCACAGGCCCTGCTTTCTAAGACCATCACTGTGGGGGCTGGGGCTTCAGCTTACAAATCTGAGAATGACATTGAGTCCGTAGCAGAAGTGCCTCCGGAAGGAACCAGCCCCTCGGCATCCTCGTTTTGGACTTCCGCCCTTCAGAATTGGGAGAGAATTAATCCTAGTTGTTACGGCAGCCACAAGGCACTGAAGACAGACAGCTGAGGTTTGGAAGTTGAGAAGCCCTTGTCAGGATAGGACAGTGAGGTGGGGACCGCAGGTGGAAGGCACATTCTGGGCAGGGCCACGCTGTGACTTACGGTTCCCCCAACACCACAGACAGGGAACGCTGTGCGCATTGACACCCATAGTATAAAGATGAAACACTATTTTAGAGTAAAACATTGTTTTGACCTAAAAGTTTATATTTTTCTTATTTTAAAAGAAATGGAAGCACTTTGGGAGGGCCCTAAGAGTAACATGGGCTCCCACCTTCTGCCCACAGCGCCTCCTGGGCAAGTGGCTTCGGTTCTGGGCCATGGCACAGGAGGGGCTGCATGTTTAGGAAGGACGGGGGCAGCCCCAGGGTGGACCAGAGGGGATGGAGGAGCTGCAGGCATCAGACAGGGCCTGAGCAGCCCGCACCTGCAGGCCGGGCCAGAGCCGACGGATCTGTAAACCCAGACGTGCAATGGGAATGTGAAAGGTGAGGGTCACCTTAGCTGCTGTACAGGAAATGAGTCACACCATGGTCTGTCCCTAAAGAGAGGTGGTTCCAAAAAGCCTTCTTCAAAGGAGTTTCCTCAGAAGCAGCTGGTTCCACCCGCAGAGTCAGCCGCACAGTGTCTTACAGGGTCTCTCCACTTCCATCCTCGGTCACCGGCCGCCTTCTCCTGCCTCCCCCTCGCAAGGACGTTCTCTCTGCAGTGAGGACCTGTGTGAGTTTCCTGGGCAGCCAGAGCAAACCACCCACACCAGCTGCTTGCAACAGTCCATGCTTGTCTCGCAGTTCTGGAGGCCAAGGTCTGGAATCCATAGCGGTGAACTGGGCTGGTACCTCCTGGAGGCTGAGAGTCGGGCCAGCTGCCGTCCAGCATCTGCTGTGACCGGCAGCCCCTGCTGGCCCTCGGTGGGCTCCTGGCCCCGCTGGGCCTCTCCGCTCATGGCGCCCTCCTCCCTGTGTCTCCTCTTCTCGTAAGGACACGGGTTATGCTAGATCAGGGCCACCCTATTCCAGGATAACCACATCTTAATTAATCACGTCTGCAATGCCTATTTCCAGACAGGGTCCCATTCTAAGGTGTGGGGAGGGATGTGAATCTGGGGTTGGGGGGCCACCCCCGGCCCAGCACAGGGTGCAGGTGGGTGACCCGGGAGACTCTCCCCGCTCCAGACCTGTCATGTTGCCGTCTAAGGCGGCACTCACAGCTTTGAGGGGCTGCACATCTTTGGGGGCCTCCCCTCAGCCTGGTACAGTGTGTGCCCAGCAAGTAGACGACAGCATCCTCGCCAGCACACATGTGCTAGAAACTTCTGTCAGGAAACGCTGCTCTTCACAGCCAAGGGTGGAAACTACTCGATGCATTGCAGAGCTGACGCCCTCCCTCCGGCCTGGCTCCGAGCCATGCCTGGTGTGGTGGAGGGGCGGAGGCCACCCACACCCGGCCCTGTGTGCTGCTCTGATGTGGCTGAGGGGGCCAGGACCTGGGTGTGCCCTCAGCGCGTCCACTCCAGAGGGGAGCCTGCGCCCACATTTTGGCCCCGTGAGTAAAGGTGGCTTCCCCCTGAGCTTGTAGGGGTGTGGGACACTGCCTGATGCTGCCTGCCATGATTTTACGTGAAAAGCCGGGAAGAGGCACTGAGGAGCCACCTGACCCCACGGAATGCCATTTCCTGGGGTCGACTGGCTGGGAAGTCATTGACACAGCTCTGCCAGCCAGAAGCTGGTGCAGGGACGGGTTCCTGCCTTCTGGGACAGGCTCTGTGTGGAGATGACCATGTCCCAGAGGTCTCTGCTCAACCCAGGGGGCGGGTGGGGGTGGGGTTGGGGAGTGGATGGTGGGGGTGGGGCCAAGTTGGCCCGAGAGGTCTGTGAGGTGAGAAGGACTGGGGTCTCTCCTCCTCTCCCACCCCCGCCCCACGTTGCTCTGAATCTCTCCCTCCGTCTATCTCTGTCAGTCTCTTTCTCTCTCTACTCCCCCCTCTGGTGTCTTTAGAGCTCTGGGTAAGGTGTGTGCTGAGTCGCGTCTGGTTTGGGGTAGTTGTTCTTTGATCCGTTACCACTCCTGGAGGGAAAGCCCCTGGCCCCCCCATTCCTGCAGAGCCAGGCCCCCCTCCACCAGTCAGTGGGGAGGACGCCCACCAGTTGCTCCCATCTGGCCCAGGGGAACCTTTCCTCTGCTCTCCAGGGACCACTGCAGGTGGTGTGGCCCCTGAGGGGAGCATAAGGGTGCAGTGCCTGACTCAGAGGACACAGAAGCCCTGCCCTTATGGCCCTTTATGCAACACGGCACCCAGCCCTCGGCAGCCCAGAGCAGGAACCAACAGGGTAGGGGCCCAGGGTCCCCAAAGGTCAGAGTTCCTCCCACAGCTGCCCGAGAGCACAGGGACCACAGCACAGGGTCTTCTGCTCAGCACCGGGACCCCACTCACTGCAGCTAAAGAAACAAGTCCAAGGGCTCCATGGCCAGGGCCAAGCACCTGGAAGAGAGTGGTCTTGGGGCGGCACATCCACTCCTTCCAGGTCAGTTCCCGGTGGCCCTCGGCCTGCAGTCGGCCTTACTGAATTCTCTTAGGCCACCTGGATGCCCCCTGCTACGTGTCCAGCTGTTGATCGCCCATTGATCTGTTGAAGACCTCGTCAGCCATGGAGGCGTCTGCAGATGCTCAGCGCAGCCCGCCCGGCCCTGCACAGACCCGAGGCGGCACCAGGGGGCGCTGCCGGCCCGAGGACGCGGACGCGGGCGCGGGCGCGGGGCGGAGGCTGCAGGGCAGGAGCCGCTGTGCGCGTTCAGGCAGCTGCCCGGGACCCCTGGCACCGACCGCAGCCCCCAGAGACCCCGGGGGGTTTCCGCCTGAGCCTAAACTGAAGACAGGGCCTGTTTTCAGTCATCCTGACCCAACAGACTGTGCCCGTTAGTTCCCGCCCTGCCCGGCGCCCTGGTACCCAGAGCTGGTGGGGACTCCAGGCCACCAAAGGCAGGGGCGGGGCGGGCGGTTGAAGGAAGATTGGGACACGGAGAAGAGGGACAAGGCCTGGGGCCCGAGGGGTCAGGACGCTCTGCCAGCCTCACCACCTGCAACATCCAGGCACGGACTCATGCACACACTCCACACGTGTGAACACGCATGCATGGCTGCACACACGTGCACATAGAGGCACAGCCCGCAGGAACACAGATGCACGCACACAGGCACAGGCACGCTCCCTCACTCTCTCACACACACCCCAGGTGCAGACACCCCCACCGAGAGGATGCAGCTTGGATGGAGAAACAGGCTGGGTCACAAAAGCCACGGGAGGCAGCCCCTGCTGTCGGGCGTCTTCTCTGGGGAAAGCGTTTCCGGAGCCTGATGGAGGAAGACAGAGGAAAGAGACCTGTGTTCCCTGATGCACTGGCCAGCCGCTTCCCGGGGAGGGGGAGGCAGCAGCCAGGTCCAGCCCTCTGGGGAGTCAGGCGCGATGTGTGGCCCCCACAAGGTCCCCCCAAAAAAAGAGAACCTGAGAACGCTGGAGCACGGAGGGCCCAGAAGCGTGAGAAGCTCAGACCCCTGAACAGGGGACCCCATCCCACACTTGAGGTCACACGCCATCGGCTGACCTGGCACTCGGAGAGGACCCAGCTCCCAGTCTCCCCAGCTGCGTCTCAAAACAGGAACGTCAAGTTTTCATCGGGAAACCAGTGCTGTCAGTGGCTTCCACCACCGGGCTAGCTCTGCCTGGCTGTCACCCAAATGCCAAGGGCCTGTTTTGGAAAGCATCAACCACATGTTCCTTGTGAGGCCTCAGCGTGGCCTGCCAGGGTCCCTCCCCTCACGGAGAGAGACTGGGCCCAAGCTGGCTCTTCCCCACCGCCCAAGCCTCAGCCACACCCCATCTTCCTCATGTCCCCCCAGCAAGTCACCAGGCTGGTGGGGGCCCAAGGAAAGCAGGAACAGAGGCTACTCTGATCGTGTTCATTCCTAACTCCCTCCCTCCTGCCCCAACCTAAAACCCAGTTGTGGGGAAGGAGGGCCAGGCCAGCCTCCAACAGGGAAGGCACTCCTGATGTCCTCGCCTGGACCCTTTGCCCTCAGGGCCCCCCACACTGGGTGTGACATAGGGTGGCCCCTGGGAGCACTTGGCTACTGTCCTGCACAGGGCACCTGGGGGACCCACAGCATCCTCCCTGCACCCAGCCCTCGCCCCGCCTCACAGCGTCCTGCGAGGCTGGCCGGATCCAATGGCCACATGGCCAGATCGTGGACTTCCAAGCCCTGGCTCTCTCCTACATCCACGTTACACTCATGTGGTCCCTGGAGTGGGTTAGTGACAGCGTGGCCAGCCTGGCCCTCTGAGAAGCACGGAACTGGGGCGGAAACAGGGAGAGGGACGGGCGGGAGCAGCCTCACTTCCTGTCTGCCTCTCACCCACACACCCTGCCCAGCCTCTGGGAACCACCAGCCAACTCTCTGCCTCTGTGAGAGCCACTCTTTCAGTGCCCACAAATGAGTGAGAACATGGTACATTTGTCTTTCTACCCCTGGCTTACTTCCCTTGACATGACAGCCTTCAATTCCACCCATGTTGTTGCAACTGACATGATTTCATCCTTGTGTATGGCTGCAGAGTATTCCATCGGGTACAGATACCACGTGTTCTGCATCCATTCATCCATTGATAGGCACCCAGGTTCACTCCATATCTTTGCCGTTGTGAACTGTGCTGCAGTGAACAGGGGGGTGCAGATCCCCTTTCACACAGGATTCCTTGTCCTTTGGATAAATACCCATCAGCGGGGATTGCTGCATCATAGGGTAGCTCTATTTTTAATTTTTTAAGAACTCGATCCTGTTGTCCATAGCGGCTGTACTCATTTACATTCCCACCTACAGTGTGCATGGGCCCCCTTTCTCCACATCCTCGCCAGCATTTGTTATGGTTGTTTTTTATAATTAAAGCCATCTGAACTGGGGTAAATGATATCTCATTGTGGTTTTCATCTGCATTTTCCCAATGATTCATGATGTTGAGCATTTTTTCGCTTGCTTTTTGGGGCCAATATCCAGAATAGACAAGGAAATCAAACAACAGAAAAAAATAGATAAATAAATAATCCCATAGAAAGTGGACAAAAGATCATTTCTCAACAGAAGACATACAAGTGGCCAACAGGTATATGCAAAAGTCTAAGCTTTTTAATCCTTGTGTTCTTTCTTGCTTCAAGCAGTGTTTTTCTTTTTCTTTCTTTTTTTTTTTTTTTTGAGATGGAGTCTCACTCTGTTGCCCAGGCTGGAGTGCAGTGGTGCAATCCTGGCTCACTGCAACCTTTGCCTCCTGGGTTCAAGCGATTCTCCTGCCTCAGCCTCCCAAGTAACTGGGATTACAGGCATGCACCACAACGCCTAGCTAATTTTTGTATTTTTAGTAGAGACGGGGTTCCACCATGTTGATCAGGCTGGTCTTGAACTCCTGACCTCAGGTAATCCTCCCACCTTGGCCTCCCAAAGTGCTGGGATTACAGGCATGAGCCACTGCACCCGGCCCAAGCAGTGTTTTTCAAAGCCATATCTCAGGACCACCTCAAGAATGCAGACATGAGGGTGGGATCAGCAGTTCTGGGGGGGTGGGGGGAGCTCAGAGCCCCACCACAGAAATGCTCCTCTGTTTTGCAGAGCAAAGGGTTCCACAGGGGGAAAAACAAAAAGCAAAAACAAGAACTTCCTGATCGCCTTTTATTTTTGAGACAGTCTCAGTCTGTCACCCAGGCTGGAGTGCAGTGGTGCAATCTCAGTTCACTGCAACCTCTGCCTGCTGGGTTTAAGTGACTCTCATGCCTCAGCCTCCCAAGTAGCTGGGATTACAGGTGCAGGCCACCACGCCCAGCTAATTTTTTTTTTTCTTTTGTATTTTTGGTAGAGACAGGGTTCGCCATGTCGGCCAGGCTGGTCTCAAACTCCTGATGTCAAGTGATCTGCTCGCCTCGGATTCCCATAGTGCTGAGATTACAGGCATGAGCCACCACGCCCAGTGGCTGATCACTCAAGTTCCATCTGCTCCTCCTGGAGCCTGCTGGAGCCTTCCCACCTGGAAGTATCCAAAGGGCTGAGGCTGGGATTTGGGGGAAAGGAGGCTGTCTGAGGAGGCCACAGCTGGCGAGCTGCCGGGATAGACCCACAGGGCCCAGGGTAATAGGCAGGGGTTTGGACACTGCCTTTCGAGTGACAAGGAGGTGCTGGCGGGCACCAAGCAGGATGGTGGTGCCATTACCTTGGAAAGTGAAAGGCTGCTTCTGCCTCAGAGAGCCATGGGCTGGCAAGAGGCGCCCGTGGGCTAGAAACCTCACACGATTAAAACTCCTATGACAGAAGGTTGGAGGGTGGCTTTTGCTTGTAAACATGATTATTATTATTATTATTATTATACTTTAAGTTCTAGGGTACATGTGCACAATGTGCAGGTTCGTTACATGGGTATCCATGTGCCATGTTGGTGTGCTGCACCCATTAACTCGTCATTTAGCATTAGGTATATCTCCTAATGCTGTCCCTCCCCCCTCCCCCCACCCCACAACAGTCCCCGGAGTGTGATGGTCCCCTTCCTGTGTCCAAGTGTCCTCGTTGTTCAATTCCCACCTATGAGTGAGAACATGCAGTGTTTGGTTTTTTGTCCTTGCGATAGTTTGCTGAGAATGATGGTTTCCAGCTTCATCCATGTCCCTACAAAGGACATGAACTCATCCATTTTTATGGCTGCATAGTATTCCATGGTGTATATGTGCCACATTTTCTTAATCCATTCTATCGTTGTTGGACATTTGGGTTGGTTCCAAGTCTTTGCTACTGTGAGTAGTGCCACAATAAACATACGTGTGCATGTGTCTTTATAGCAGCATGATTTATAGTCCTTTGGGTATATACCCAGTAATGGGATGGCTGGGTCAAATGGTATTTCTAGTTCTAGATCCCTGAGGAATCACCACACTGTCTTCCACAATGGTTGAACTAGTTTACAGTCCCACCAACAGTGTAAAAGTGTTCCTATTTCTCCACATCCTCTCCAGCACCTGTTGTTTCCTGACTTTTTAATGATGGCCATTCTAACTGGTGTGAGATGGTATCTCACTGTGGTTTTGATTTGCATTTCTCTGATGGCCAGTGATGATGAGCATTTGTTCATGTGTTTTTTGGCTGCATAAATGTCTTCTTTTGAGAAATGTCTGTTCATATCCTTTGCCCACTTTTTGATGGGGTTGTTTTTTTCTTGTAAATTTGTTTGAATTCTTTGTAGGTTCTGGATATTAGTCCTTTGTCAGATGAGTAGATTGCAAAAATTTTCTCCCATTCTGTAGGTTTCCTGTTCACTCTGATGGTAGTTTCTTTTGCTGTGCAGAAGCTCTTTAGTTTAATTGGATCCCATTTGTCAATTTTGGCTTTTGTTGCCATTGCTTTTGGTGTTTTAGACATAAAGTCCTTGCCCATGCCTATGTCCTGAATGGTATTGCCTAGGTTTTCTTCTAGGGTTTTTATGGTTTTAGTTCTAACATTTAAGTCTTTAATCCATCTTGAATTAATTTTTGTATAAGGTGTAAGGAAGGGATCCACTTTCAGCTTTCTACATATGGCTAGCCAGTTTTCCCAGCACCATTTGTTAAATAAGGAATCCTTTCCCCATTTCTTGTTTTTGTCAGGTTTGTCAAAGATCAGAAGGTTGTGTTTCTGAGGGCTCTGTTCTGTTCCATTGGTCTATATCTCTGTTTTGGTACCAGTACCATACTGTTTTGGTTACTGTAGCCTTGTAGTATAGTTTGAAGTCAGATAGCGTGATGCCTCCAGCTTTGTTCTTTTGGCTTAGGATTGATTTGGCGATGCGGGATCTTTTTTGATTCCATATGAACTTTAAAGTAGTTTTTTCCAATTCTGTGAAGAAAGTCATTGGTAGCTTGATGGGGATGGCACTGAATCTATAAATTACCTTGGGCAGTATGGCCATTTTCACGATTTTGATTCTTCCTATCCATGAGCATGGAATGTTCTTCCATTTGTTTGTGTCCTCTTTTATTTCATTGAACAGTGGTTTATAGTTCTCCTTGAAGAGGTCCTTCACATCCCTTGTAAGTTGGATTGCTAGGTATTTTATTCTCTTTGAAGCAATTGTGAATGGGAGTTCACTCATGGTTTGGCTCTCTGTTTGTGTTATTGGTGTATAAGAATGCTTGTGATTTTTGCACATTGATTTTGTATCCTGAGACTTTGCTGAAGTTGCTTATCAGCTTAAGGAGATTTTGGGCTGAGACGATGGGGTTTTCTAGATATACAATTCTTACAAACCCACTTTCAACTGAATTTGAGAGCGGGGAAGCTGGGAAGGAAAGCCCGGGTGTAGACGGCCTTGGGTCCTCTTGCCCGGGTGCTGGCTGGATCCGGAGGCCTGGTGGGTGTGAGAAGAAGCTCTGTCTTGGTCTTTCCGCCAGGATCACTGAGGCTGAGCATCACCGTGCTGGGCGTGGCTTCCCGCTGGCGGGATGGATATCTGCCCCTTCGCCAGCTTTCCTCAGGGCTGCTCACGACTCTGGTCTCCACCTCCCTCCAAGGCGTCCTCCTTTCTGTCCTTGCACTGGCCAGGACAGCGGTCCGTCCGGCCCTGACAGAGCTCTGAGGCCTCCTGCCAAGCCTCGCCACTGCCCAGGATGGAGGAAGGCTTCGGGGAAGCCCTCCCAGGAGGGATTCGGCCGGACCTGGGGGACCATGCACAAGAGAGTGTGGGCAGCACGCAGGACGTCCTGAGAAGATGCTTGCTCAGCTGGAGTGTTTAAAAACAAACCCGAGTAGCGTCAGCTCCTGGGGACTGCAGGAAGGGCACAGGCTCAGGGTCAGCAGCGCGTAGGCTGCGGCTCCGGACTGGAGACGGCCACACGGTGGCGCTGTAGGCCGTGTTTCCCGACACTGCAGCGCGTTCGTTTGTTCCCGCGGTTCTCACTCAGCCCCCAGCAAACTCTGCAGCAGAGGAAAATCGGATTCACCTGCCTGCGGGGTGCGGGGTAGCTCGGTTTCAGCAAACTCTGCAGCAGAGGAAAATCAGATCCACCTGCCTGCGGGGTGCGGGGTAGCTCGATTTCAGCAAACTCTGCAGCAGAGGAAAATCAGATCCACCTGCCTGCGGGGTGCGGTGGAGCTCTGTTTTATGCCTTGAAATGCCTTTGCGGCATCCCATTGTAAAACTGCCCGTGAACGCAGCGTCAGGCGCTCGTTTAAACAGGAAGGTGCTCTGAGACATCACTGAGAGAATTAAAAGTAACTACATAGCAGGAACAGCATGATCTCGTTTGAAGATTTTATTTAGAAACACCAAAAAAGGTAACAAGGGTAGTGTTCTCTAGATGGAGGAATGGGAATTCGTTTATTTTCTTATTTTTGCATACACATATGTGTAACTTTAACACTACTACTCTGAAAATCACTGAATATCAGAACATCTTCTAAATATCTGAGTACCCAGGGCGGGTCCGAGGACGTCCCCAGGGAAACTGTCCCTTGTCGGGGTGAGCAGCCCAAAGGGGCCCCTTTGGGATGGGGGAATGGGGACCCTCCCTCCCCAGGGTTTCCCATCCAAGGAATTTCACTGGAGGCGGGAAGGCTTCAGAACAGTTTTTCCTCCACTGTTGGATGATTTTCTTGGACTGCCCCAGACCATACAGCCCCTGTCACTGAGCAGTGTTTTGATGCTGACAGCCAGCTCCAGTTTCTGAGCTACCAGCTTCAGCCTCGCCCCCGGGGGCTTGTGAAAAAAGCCCACCTGCGCCCCGCGAATCCACGTTCTCATGCTCATTCTGATCCCCGGTGACTCAGGGCCACATGGGAGTCTGGGAAGAAACGGCTCTGCAGGGGCGGGAGCGTCTGCAGCCATGATGCCCCCACCCTAAGCACAGAGGGTTGTGCCCTCTCGACGGGAGTGCCAGGGACAGGGACCGTGTCCCCACCTGCCACCTGTCCACCTGCAGCATCTGAAAGAGGTGTAGTTGTTAGTATATTGGCATTACTAGGATCTAATTGCAAAACATTTCTATCACCCTGAAAAGGAGCCCTGGATTCACTCCCAGCTCCCTCTCTCCACAGCCTCCAGCTGCCCCCAATCTGCTTTCTGCCTCCATAGAGGAGCTTATTCCAAGCATTTCATATGAACGCCATCACAGGACACATGGTTGCTTTCGTGTCTGGCTCCTTTCACCTAATAATTTTTTTTTTTTTTTCTTTTTGAGACGGAGTCTCGCTCTGTCGCCCAGGCTGGAGTGTAGTGGCGCGATCTCGGCTCACTGCAAGCTCCGCCTCCCAAGTTCATGCCATTCTCCTGCCTCAGTCTCCCGAGTAGCTGGGACTACAGGCGCCCGCCACCACCCCTGGCTAATTTTTTTGTATTTTTAATAGAGACGGGGTTTCACCGTGTTAGCCAGGATGAGTCTTGATCTCCTGACCTCATGATTCACCCATCTCAGCCGCCCAAAGTGCTGGGATTACAGGCATGAGCCACTGTGCCTGGCTTCACCTAATAATTTTTCTAATAATTTATTCAAATAGGCATCAGGCTCCGCACAGGCACAAGGGCCAAGAGGTGTCCCCAAGGGCTTGTGTGTGGGGCGAGGAGGCAGGTGGTCCTACAGAGGGGGTGGTCCTGTAGTGTAGGTGAGCGCCGCACATGCTGGTGGCATCACCAAGGCGGGGACTGCGCTGCAGTAACACCCACCTCCCACTGGCTCAAAGCAAAGGGTCTGTGTGTCACTCATGTCACTGCTGAACCCAGGCCGGGTGGCCCTCCCACAGCCCCCAGGGCTATGGTCTCTGGGTCACAGAGCAGGCATAGGAGCTGCCTCAGCCCAGCATGACCCCCAGCCCTTGTGCTCACAGTGTGCTGGGCAGAGCTGGTGGCGGCCCCACCCTGCCTGTGGAGGAGTCCTGGAGGTGTGGGAGCAGCAACAGGCCAGGCTGGCCCAGGCCCCTCCCTTTTACCAAAAGAAAAGCATCTTATGTGGGAGGTAGAAAGGGCAGAGCTGGGGAGGGACTCATTGCTGGTTTCAAACTCTTTTTACCAGATACTTTTTGTCCACACCTAACCCTCCACAGGAGAGTGGCCAAGATGCCCGGCTGCTCATAAAAGAGGCCCCAGAGCACCCCCGCCCCCTGTCCACCACGTGAGGACTCAGTGACACACCAGGGAAGCCGGTCCTCACCATACACGGGATCTGCCAGTACCTTGATCTGAGACTCCCCAGCCTTCAAAGCTCTGAGAAACGCATTGTTTTCAAGCCCCCCAGTCTATGGCATTTTGTTATGGCAGCCAGAACTAAGCCAGCTTCCACATGTGCATTCTGGGAGGACGTGGTTCAGCCCCTCACACTTGTTCTTCTCTGTTTTCCTCCTTATGCTCCTATCCTTCATTCTGAGAATTTTCTTCTGACCTACTTTCCAGTTATTCATTATTTTTCAATGACATCTAAACTATTTTTAAACCCACTTATTGAGTTCTGAAACGTTGCTTGTATTTTTTCCAGGCAATCATTTTTGTATTGCATTTACAACTAGGCATAGAGACTGCAATGAGTAAATAGAGAACGCAATGAGAAAAGTTGGAGTTGTAGAAAGAAAGTGGAGGGAGAATAGGAAAAATATAATCAGCAAAAAAAAAAAAAAAAAACAAATCTTTCCTTTTTATGTAATTTTTATTTCTCCACTGAAGTTCTTGACCTTGTCTTTTTCCTCTCACGGACAATGTCTCCAGTGCTTTCTGCAGCCGCCGTCTGAGGGCGCTGTGTCTGCATTCTCGTGTAGACGTTTTCGTTCGCTGGGTTTCTCACCACTTACACTCGCGCTGCCACCTCTCCATGTGTGCCTGGCTCTTTCTTTCTTTGCCTGACATTCTATTTGCAATGTTTTGGAAGGAGAATCTGAGGCCAGAATGATGGCTCCTCCAGAGAGGGTGAGCCCGAGTGCCGGCAGCCTGGAGGGGCAGGGCAGCAGCTCTGGTGTCCTGTGGTTTGCGTGGGCTCTCTCTGCACTTACACTCGCAGAAAGACAATATCTCAGGCAGGAATTCTCGCAGGGTGCAGCCTTCTCTTTTGACAGTTTAATGTCACGCATGGATTTCTTTGTAAACATCAGATCAATAGCGGAGTTCCAAATTAAAACATTAGGATAAGAAGCCCACGTTGACTCATCAGTCCCTGGAATGGCCTAGAAGACGGGGCACTTGGTGTTTGGGGATGCGCCTGTCTCAGGCCGGCCTCCATGGATCAGGTAGCCTAGGGCGGGAGGAGGAGGGCGGCGGGTGGCCCCACAGCCGGGATCCAGGAGAAAGGAAGGGCCACTCACTTTCTCTTCTTCACAAAGTCCTGGGAATGCAGGGAGTGGGAGACGGGCTCTCACTCTAAAAGGCAGCTTTGTAGCCAAACTGCTCCCTCCAGGCAGGAGGAGAATCCCTTGCTCAGAAGAAAGGTGGGCCACCCCTGATGATGGCAGGTGGCCCCAAGTGTTTGGATGCAATGGTCCCCACTGGTTTGGGCTTAACCTCAAGCGGCTGCTAATGGTTCCATGATACTCTCCTCGCCAACACTTCACAGAGATGTCTGACTAATGTCCACCACTCAGCCGCACCCCCGAGCTGGTGAGCATTCAGGTAGAGCACCCACCTCTACTTTTCTCACCCCTAAAATCAGAGACTGGTTCTAAGCTGGTGCAGCCACCGCCCCAGCGTTCCGGATGCAGGACTTTCCCTGCTAACACTGGACAGTCCCAGCAAAGCAGACGGTGGGTCGCTCTGTATCTCTGAAGAACAGCTGGGCCTGTGTGTGTCATTCTCAGGTATCTGGCCCAGGCCTTCTCCTCCAGGAAGGTGGGGAGGGGCTGCTCAGCTCCGGGCACTGCCAGGGGCCGTGGGCCCCACATCCTTTCCAGGCTGTTCCACAGCATCTGCCTTCATACAGCCACCGCGGTGTGCATCCCAGGGATTCTCAGAATAGAATTCTGTGCCTCTCTCGCCTCTGGAAGTGACCATGCTCTGTAGGAAAGTATCACAGCACGCCGGTCTCAAAAGGCCACGATGTGGCTCCAAACTGCTCTAAGTATGTCGGTTGCTTAGAACAATCAGAAAGGGGCAGAACAAGCTGGGGTCGGGGGTCAGGGGACAGACAGCATCTCTCGTCTTGCAGAGAGGATGCAAGCAATTCGCAAGTTCACTTGAAAAGCTTTGTGATTTTCCAGCACCCTGAGTAATTCTAGCCAAAATGCGTGATTGGCCTCACACTAGATGCTTGCTGTAATTGTGTCTCTGTATTAAACTGACCATCCTTTGGAGCTTCAGAATGCACCAGGAGGAAAAGGTAAATACCAACCTCGCTACAACCTCAGAGGCATCAACGCCCTCCTGCTACAGACGCATCTGTTCTCACCTGGCTCCTGCAGGCTGCCCTGGGAGAGGCCACAAAATGCCCTCCAAGGAGACAAGGCCTGAGAATCTTCGGGACTCCCGCTACCACTCGCTGTGTTGAAGAACTGCCCGGTCAGCACCCCGGGGCCCTACACACACGGCTCTGCGGAGGACGAGGAAGTGCCGTCAGATGAGACTTCACCGTGAAAAATCTTCCGAGACACAACAATCTCGCTGAATTAAAACTACAGACTCTAATTTATAAAAGCTGTCTGTTTCAAAAGCCCCAAATGTTTACATTCTCCGATTCATCATCCCTTCTTCTAATTTAGGAAATAATGCAAAGTGCTCACAAAAAAAATTTATATAGAAAGATGTTCATTGCAGAATTCATTATAATAAAGAAAACCTGAGTGCCCAACGTCAGCACGGTGATAACATGCATACAAGGGAATATTGTGTAGCTGCAGTTAGTTCTTATTACATTTCATAGACATCTTAAATGCTTTGTGAACATTGGTGTATAGATTTTTTTGTTTGGTATAGATGGCAATAATTAGATGGGTGCAGGTAATAAAAAAAGGACATGTAATTTTAAAAATATTGAGTGACAGAAAAAAATGAAACAATGTTTAAAGAGCTTTTTGGTTATGATATTATCACTAAAAGGCCCTGTCTCCTTGCTCCCTTCTTTGGGGACGGTTCTGGCCTTGCCTGGCCTGTGGGTGGAAATTGTGGTGCTCCAAGTGCCTTCAGCTGCTGCTGGGTCCCAGGAGCCCAGCCTAGGTGTTCTTCCGTCCTCACCACCCCATGGCCTCCATGAGGTCCCACAGGCAGCCTCGGGAGGGAGGGCAGTATCGTCAGAACAGAGTCCTCATGGACCCCCAAGAGACCCTTGGACAGAATGCCCCGTCCCACCCAGGTCCAGCTTCACTCAGCACCTAAACAGGAGCACGGCCGCAGGCAGGCTCCACGCACCCCGTCCCTAGGGAAGCCACAGCCCCCGTCCCACGCATCCCGGGTGGGCATCTGTAACTGAGGGCAGCGTGCTCAGGTGAGCAGCGAGGCACATGCCGGCTGGGCAGGGAGGCCCTGAGTGGTCGTCTTGCTCAGTGCTGGAGGGGCTCCAAGCCAAGGGTCCATGGGTCCTGGAGCTGCCATGGCAGATCCCCACAGCCTGGGCAGCTCGAAACAACAGGGGCTCATTCTCTCCCCGCTCAACAGGGAGGGGTCTGAAATCAAGGAGTCCACGGGCCGTGCTCCCTCCAGAGGCTCCAGGGGAGGACCCTCCCACCTCCGCCAGCTTCTGTGGCTCCAGGCGTCCCTGGGCCGCAGCCGCATTGCTGCACCTCTGCCTCGGTCTCCAGGCAGCCTCCTCCTCTGTCTGCGTCTAACCTCCCTCTGCCTCTGTGTAACCTGCCTCTGCCTCTTGCCATGCATTTAGGGCCAACGGGTTAATCCAGAATGACTTCCTTATCTCAAGATCTTTAACTTAATCACAGCCACAAAGACCTGCCTCCTATCTGAAGAGAGGTCCTGTGCACAGTTCCAGGGTCAGGAGGTGAACACCCGGTGGCCCAGCCTCAGCCACCCCAGTGAGGATGTGCGAAGTTTCAGAACGGCTGTGCTGCCCTGTTAGGAGCTATACACACAGAAAGGCAACTCCATCAGAGTCAGGGGTGCTGGATGCGTGCGGGGATCAGATGGCGTCGGATTTCCCAGGGAAGCTGGGGAGCAAGGGTCCTGCACAAAGGGAGGCAGGAGGCCGGAGACCAGCCCAGGCCCAGTCCAGGAGGAGCCCGGCCAGGAGTCCCGCAAAAGCCACTGGAGCCTCCGTGACCCAGCCCTGGAGGGTCAGCACTGTCCCTCAAACGGGTTCCACTTCACACACAGGTCTCCCTGTCTGTGGGGGCTGCAGGGCCGGTGCCTGGGGAGCACGGACTGCTGGCAACCTTCGGGGTAGGAGGCTCCAGATGGGACTTCCTGGCCTGTGTTTATGTGGAGCCCAGGCTGCGGGCGCCACAGCCAGGCACAGGTTAGGGGTGAGTTGTGGGTGATGTAGGAACTAGAAGCGCAAGTAATGGCCTGGCCCCCATGTCCCGGCTGTGCTGTGCGGTGGGAAAGACACGGGCTTGGGCGGCTGCTGGGGGGGCCTGGCTTGCACCTGCTGGGTCCACCCCTGGCCACCAGGCTCACCCAAGGGCAGTTGGTGACTGCCTGCCTCACTCCTGCCGACCCTCAGGGGCCTAGGGGTCCCGCGTGGGGGGTCTAGGAACCATGCTGGAGGACGTGCCGATGCCAGGGCCACCAGGATGTCTACGGCAGGAGCCAGTGCTGGCAAACCCCACACCTTGAGCCCCAGGGCCAGGCTCCTCAGCCCAAGAAAGGGATCAGAGGCGGGAAAACCACAAGACAAAGGCTGTCCCGCGCAGTCATGGCTCCACCACCACTGCCCACACATGGAAGGCAGCCACGGCTGGGAGAAGCCATCTTCACAGACACGCCATCCTGTGGCTCTCACGCATGCGCACAGACACTCTGTCCTCTTCCACCCACCCCGCCCCCGCCCCCTGCCGCCCTGGGCGGGCCAGGAAGTCCCATCTGGGGCCTCCCACCCCGAGGGTTGCCGTCAGTCTGTGTGCCCAGGCATCGGGGCCTGCAGCCTCCACAGACAGCGAGGCCTGTGTGGGAAGCGGAATCCGTCCTAGGGACAGTGCTGACCCTCCAAGGCTGGGTCACTGGAGGCTCCTCGGGTCCAGTGGCTTTGGTGGGACTCCTGGCCAGGCTCCTCCTGGGCTGGGCTGGTCTCCGGCCTCCTGCCTCCCTTGGTGGAGCACCCTTGCTCCCCAGCACCTCCCAGGTTCACACAGCTCCTCCCTGGGGCCGCGCACGGACACAAGGGCAGGAGGTGGGCTATCCTCTCCGTGGACTGAAGACCTTGTCCGAAGGGAAAGCAGGGCCAGCCCAAGGCCTGGCTGGAAGAGTGGGTCTTAGTAGCAAAGGTAGCTCGTGGGGGCAGCCCACGCGAATGCTTCCCCGGCGCCCTGAGCCCCTGCCCGCGGCTGAGCCTGCTGTACTCTGGCTGCCTCCCATGGAAGAATGACCTGGGTCTACCATGCTCAGTATCACCGAAAAATTCGGTGCCTGAGTCGGGCTTTACAAAAACCTGGCAGCAGTAGGAGAGGAGCCACACAGAGGCAGAGCCAGGGAGAGGCGGTGGGGTAGTGAGGGGGATGTTGGGGTGCACGGGTTAGGAGACCCCTGAGCCCTGGGACCTGCACGCTGATGGTCAAGGTTGCAGAGGTGGCTGCTGTGGTGACCACAGGGCAGGGAGAGGCGGTGGGGTAGTGAGGGGATGTCGGGGTGCACAGCGCCAGACCCTCCCAGATCTTCCGATTCAGTCCTGGGGGGACCCTACCCCAGATCTTCCAATTCAGTCCAGGAGGGACCCTACCCCAGATCTTCCGATTCAGTCCTGGTTCGGCCTGAGAATTTGCATTTCTAACATGTCCAGGGACCACAGTTTGAAAACCTCCATGGCTGACATGTAATGGGATGACATGGTCCAATAAATGAAGGAAAAATGACAGGTGGCAACCTCAGGCAGCTTCATCCCAACCAGTAAGAAAGTAAATCCTTTTGTAAACTAAGAGGAAGTATTAATATGGGCATTTGAGGAGACATTTAAGTGTTAGGACAAAGAATTAAAAACTAGCACATGCACCCCTGAAGCATGATAGGATGGCAACAGAAGGGCTGATTTCGTTTCCGAGAAATAACTGACAGGCAGTGTTGTGTGTGTGTCTACTGCTTAGGAACCCAAAACAAACCTTCAGACCATTTTCATGAGTACTGAGACCACCCACTGCGCAGTGGGTGGTCTGGAAATGTAAATGTTGATGGTACTCCAGTAATGAGTCATGGAACAATGCTTCATATTGCAAATGTTTTTGTAAACGTGGGTTTCAAGGTTTCAAAGTGAACCCATATGTGTTAGGAGAAAGGACACACCAAAGAAGTAAAATAATTGGGTCAATATAAAAAGAAAGTAAAATATTGCCCAGAGAAGATGTGGATAATTCCTAACACGGATCAAAGGCACCAAAAAGGTGAGCTGTGAGTAAAATATTAAGACATGCACCGTCCCCTGCAGTAGACACAGTGGCTTCTGTGAGTAAGATATTCAGACCCAGGCCGGGCGCGGTGGCTCACGCTAGTAATCCCAGCACTTTGGGAGGCCGAGGCGGGTGGATCACGAGGTCAGGAGATGGAAACCACAGTGAAACCCCGTCTCTACTAAAAATACAAAAAATTAGCCGGGCGTGGTGGCAGGCGCCTGTAGTCCCAGCTACTCGGAGAGGCTGAGGCAGGAGAATGGCGTGAACCCCGGAGGCGGAGCTTGCAGTGAGCCGAGATTGCGCCACTGCACTCCAGCCTGGGCGACAGAGCGAGACTCCATCTCAAAAAAAAAAAAAAAAGATATTCAGACCTGCACCGTCCGCTGCAGTAGACACAGACAACATCTTGGTAGGCAACTGGGTGAAAATTCAGAGACAACCCTAGGAACTATGAGGATGAAAAAGTTAGCATTCATGGAATGAGGCACTGAAGAACCTGAAAAGCTGAAATAACCCCATGAAATAATGAGAATAATTGTAGTATCCTGAACCGGGGCACAGGACACAGGACTAGGGTGGAAGGTGGCACCAGACTACGAGCGCGGGAAAGACCCAGGGATCACAGTGGCCCAAAGCTGGGCACTTCCCAATTCCGGGATTTGTGCTACAGGCACTCCAGGCTCCACCGCAGAACTGTGTCCAGCACGAAGGCAGTGCTGTCTTGGGGGAGGCAGGGCTGCACAACCACCGGGGTGGGAAGGGGCCCGGCAGGGAGGCGCCCAGTGTTTCCAGCTGCACGGGGTAGGGGGCGGCGCTGATGCAGAGCGCGGGGGCGCAGGTTAAACCTGAAGGAGGGAAGCTTTTGGGGGCGGAACAAACAACGGAGAATGCTGCACACTGCCCTTCCCACGCGAATTGTGTTTTGCCTTTTTTTTTTTTTTTGAGACAGAGTTTTGCTCTTGTTGCCCAGGCCTGGAGTGCAATGGCCTGATCTCGGCTCACTGCAACCTCCGCCTCCCGGGTTCAAGTAATTCTCCTGCCTCAGCCTCCCGAGTAGCTGGGATTACAGGCGTGCGCCACCACGCCCGGCTAATTTTGTATTTTTAGTAGATACGGGGTTTTTCCATATTGGCCAGGTTGGTCTCGAACTCCCGACTTCAAGTGATCCACCGGCCTCGGCCTCCCAAAGTGCTGGGATTACAGGCGTCAGCCACCGCACCGCACTCGGCCTGCTTTTTTTTTTTTTTTTTTTTTTTTTTTTTTTTTGCAGCGTTTCGCTGTCCACTGGGCTGGAGTGCAGTGATCTCCGCTCCCTGCGGCCTCGACCTCCCGGGCTCAGGCGATCCTCCCGCCTCAGCCCACGGAGTAGATGGGACCCCAGGAGCCCGCCACCACGCCCGACTACTTTTTTAATTTTTGTAGGGATGGGGTCTAGCCATGCTGCCCAGGCTTGTCCCAAATGCTGGGCTCAAGAGCTCCGCCGCCTCCGCCTCCCAAAGCACAGGGATCACAGGTGTGAGCGACCGCGCCCCACCCAGAGTTTACGACTGTTAGAGTGAATCATATTCATGTCAAAATTTCTTTTTATACAAGAACTAAAAGGCAAACTAAGTCCCTGCTCCATCACTGCCTGTCCCAGGTCGCAGCGCGGGACATTTTCTCCAAGCGCCTTCCCAGCCCCGCGCGCATGCGGCCTGCGCCGGAGCGTCCGGGACAACGCGCATTTCCTGCGCCCCCGGAAGTGGCGGTAACGCCCGGCCCTGTCCCCGGCAGAGGCGGAAGCAGTGTAGCCCTGAGAGGTCTCCCGTCACCTCAGGCGTCTCAGCCCAGCGGCGCGCCTTGGCCCTTGGCTGCCTACTCCTACCGCCCCAGCCCCGGGCGGCCCTGGGCCTGCTGCGGGCGCGGCGCTGCCCGACCAGAGGTTCCTGTGGAAAGTCTTCCAGAGGTGCGGGCTGGCATCCCCCGGCACCTCCCGCCGCCCCCGCAGACGCCCCCGACCCCTGTCCCGACCCCCGAGGCGACCCCATCCCCTGCCCCAACCCCCGCGGCCGCCCCCATCCCCTGCCGGGTCCCCCGCGGCCTGCCGCCGCCCCCCCCCCCCGCCACGCCCCCCGTCCCTGCTGGCCCCGTCTCCCTCGTCCCCTGCCCGGTCTCCTGTGGCCGCCCCTGCCTCCTGCCCGGTCCCTGTCCTGTGCGTCGGGCCCTTCCCAAGGTGCAGAGTGCACCACTGCAGACCCGAGGTCGCGGCCACCGGCTCCTGGGCTAGGCCCTTTTTCTCGCCTCAAGAGCTGTCAGGGGGAGGGTCTCCAGGGTGCTTGTTTGGGGAAAGCGGAAACTGACTGCCCGGGCCGCTGTTAAAATGTCAGCAGCCAGGGAAGAAGCAGCGACCTGGCGTCTGCTCGGGGCGGGTGACCTTTATGGCGGCGCCTTCTGTCCCTGGTCGCTTTTCCACTGAGTGAATGTCCGAAACTGTAGTAACTGATGGCCAGGGAATGGCTTAGTTATCTGAGGGAATCTTCTGTTTGTGAAAAGGGAAACTGGTGCAAATGGGAATTCAGACAAGCCAGGAGAGGAAGGAAGGGAAGGATTGAGGCGGGAAAAGAGAGAAAGACGATTGACCTCTTAGGGGAAGACCACACTTGGACGTCGGCTCCTGGGGCACTTCCTTGATTCCCCTGCACTCCTCAGCGGGATGGGAGAGGCGGAGGTTCCAGGAGGGAGCCTTCCAGAGTCGGTGCAGGGTTGACAGGAGACGTTTGTTTTACTTTTCCTGAACTTTCGATCACCAGCTTATTTGGTCTTGATGTTGTAGGGTTGGTAAAGACAGCAGTGGAGTGATATCGGACACCGAGCTTAGCAAGCTGTCTCCAATGGTGAGTGGGCCAGTGGGACCTGGGCCTCCAGACCAAGAAGCCGCGAGCCTGCCCTGCTCACAGTGGGTAACTTTCTTTCTGAAGTTGACTTTCCAAGGACAAAGGAATCATTAGGACAAATTATTATTACTGCTTCATGGTGGAGATGCTTCTGGTTTATTTTGTGGCTACCGCTGTTACTGCTTGGAGTGCCTCACCGAGCCAGCTAACAACTGCATGCGTGAGCACAGGGAAAGGCTTCTTGAGAAATGAAAACTAGGCTGTAGGCTTGGGAGGGGAATAGGAAGGTTAGCTCTGTACAGCCGAAAGCCTTTTGGTAGGTTGGAGGTCCTTGAATTTCCTCGGTGACTGCATCTTGGTGACTTCTCTGAATAGACCTTCGAGGGCACTGGGGGGTGATTGTTGGAGGGCTTGGGGAGCTCAGGCAGCATTTGTGTGGGAACGTGGCTGTTACAGGAACTGCAGAAACTGGGACTGGATTCCTGGGGAAAGGATTGGGGGTGTTGGAGGCGCTGGCAGGGGAGTTATGGGGAGGTGTTCTTATCAGTGTGCGAATACCTGGTGTTCAGGCAGCGGAAAATCCGGGTCCTTGCGTGTTGTGAGCTCCCTGGAGTTACGTTCTTGCCAATTTCAGCTCAATTGATCCCCCTCCCCTGAGCTATCATTGGATACATTTTACTTCATTGAACACCTGGCTGCTGCTTTTTCTGTAATCCCTCCGGGCAGTCATCTTTTCTGATTCTGTGTATAGTTTGCCTTTCCAGATCCGTGCCATTTAAGCTAGAAATGGGGTCAGTTTTGAGATGATGTGAAAATGTTGAAAGGATCCTCGTTATTAGTGGGAAGTATCTGATGTTGCCAGAGACTGGACCTGGGGCACGGGGAGCACTACGGCTGCTAGACACCGCCTCACTGCGCTGTGGGTAGGCGGTGCTGGATTCAGCCTTACTGCCTAATGATTTGTGAGGATTTGTGTTTTCAGAGTAACATGTTTACCTTATATTATGACATCAGTTCCTAATATGTGATGTGTGGGCAACAGATGCTGGTGTATTATTTCACATGCATTTATATAGATTGTTTTCAGGGAATTCAGAAATTCTGTTATCTCTACGCCAGTGATTGTGCTTTCTTGATTTTTCTCTTTTCATTATTCTTAAATCCTCCTTCTTATATTTGCATCTCAGTTCATTTATACTCAGGAAGTGCAAGACGTGGCTACTAGAAAGAGATGTCAAGAGAACCTGGAATCCAGTAGGCTACAATTTGGCAAATCTTAGCTTAAAACTTCCTAAATGTTGACCACAGTGGATGCAAATGGCTCTGTGCATCATCTGTTAAATATGGTCAGATGACCACCCAGATTCAAGTGGTTTGTCACCAGGGTGATATGAGCCACACGGAGTGCCCTCCTCAGAGGCCATGTCTCAGAGACATTTATTTTGTGTGGTTTTCCAGTGAGTGATGCAAGATTTGTGATCTATTTTAACAGCCTGCTTTTCATGCATTTGTTCAGATTTTTAGATTTTAGGTTTTCTGTCATACTTGCTCAACTAGGAGTGGTGGTCAAATACTGGACCTCATTAGCATGATAGCCTGCCCACCTTGGCAGGCTCCACTGGAGTGCTTGGGGCCTGCCTGGATTCTAGTCCTGGCTCTACCAGGTTTGTGTCCTCGCCGTTACTGGGAGGGAGTATTGAGGAAATGCATGCGAGGTGCTTCCCGTGATTCCTGGCACAGAGCAAGTGCTCAGTAATTGTCAGCTGTGAGTATTAGTAGTAGCTAATACACTACCATTATTCTTGGCTAAGAAGCCAGCTCAAAGCTTTGATGGTTTCCATTACCTGATGATGGTGATGATGGTTTCCACATACTGAACACTCACACTGCTGGGCTAGGCGCTTAATCCAAATCCAAGGTCAGCATTATTGTTTGGGGTTCGGGGGAGACACCTCCTGCTCTGACTTGTGTCTTTGGGTTCCCGTATTTTCACCAGAGGGTGTTAGTCCTGCCCCAGTTCAGCTGGTCCTCAAAGCATATGTAGCTCTTTAACCATCAGCAAGTGTCAGTCAGAACATCATCTTGATTTCAGCTGGTACTAAATATCTACCAGGAGCCTGCTTGAGAGAGAATTGCCTGACAGGTGCTGAGTCCACCATTCCTGAGATACTTTGAAATCAGTGTCTGGCTTAACCCAAGCTGTGTATCGGGACCCTCTCACCGTGGTCCCAATGGAGTCACTTTACTTAGGTGCCCCCTTTTGCCTTGGGCTCTGAGCTTCCTCTGCCTTTCATCTCTGCAGAATGAAGCCCCACCCGCCCTTCAGGATGCAAAGCCCCCCTCTATAAAGTGCGTGTGGGGCCAGGTGCAGTGGCTCACGTCTGACCTCCCAACACTTTGGGAGGCCGAGGCAGGGGTATCGCTTGAGCCCAGGAGTTTGAGACCAGCCTGGGCAACATTGTGAGACCCTGTTCCTTGAATTGCCCTGGGAGATTTCCTCAGCTTGTGCTGGAGGCATGTGGCCCCATGAAGCCCGTAGTCACGGTTCACCCTGAGAGACGCTGGCTTTGGGGCTCACATGCCTGCTGTGGGCAGCCCCAGGAGATGGCCACCCTGTTTCTCCTGGAGCTGGAGCTGCGCGTCTTCTCAGCAACTGTGGTGGCTGTTCTGTTTGGTTTGCATCTTATAAACCGTTTGCCTGATTACATTTTCCTCTTCAATTTAGCTGCTAGAAAATTTAAAGTCAGGTTGGTGGCTCGCCAGTAATGAGAGTTTAGAGGTAAACTTTATGACATAGTCTTAGACTCTTCACTTTCTCCTCAGCCAACATGATTCACAGTTACTTTATTTTGCTGTACTGTGAGTGTCTTTGTGTTTCCTGAATTCCTTCTGGAATAAGGCAGGTTGTTAGTAAGCACAGGTTTCTGGTCCATCTCGTAGCCTCAGGCAGTGGGCGGTGCTGTCCCTGCTCCCTTTCTGGGTTACCTGTGGTAGCTCTCAAGTTGCGGGGCTGCGATTTGAAGCCTGATTTAGTACACCGTGTTTCTGTCGTGTTCTGTGGTGGTTTGCTCCTCACGTGTGAGCATTCACCCCGTGGCCCTGTTTCTCCACCGCACCTCTGCCTGGTGGCATCCTACTGGATGTCTCAGCCGAGCCACTCTGTTCTGAAGACACCCTTGTCCTCCACCCCTTTGCTTTGGGCTCTGAGCTTCTTCTGCCTTTCATCTCTGTAGGATGAAGCCCCACCTGCCCTTCAGGATGCCAGCCTTGGCAACATTGTGAGAGCCTGTTTCTACAAAAACGAAACAAGTGTAGTGGTGCACGCCTGCAGTCCCAGCTACTTGGGAGGCTGAGATGGGAAGATCACTTGAGCCTGGGAGGTTGAGGCTGCATTGAGCTGAGATCAAGCCACTGCACTCTAGCCTGGGAGACAGAGCGAAACCCCATCTCAAACAAACAAAGAAAGTGGATGTGCGCTGCTCCTGCCATTGGATCATCGCAGCATTTTTCTTTTCTCTGATGTGCGCCTTTTTCCTCACCGTGGGGGCTCATGTTTTCGTAGTTCCCTCTCGCTACTAGATTGTGAGCTGTGTGGAGGAAGGTTCATAATTGTGTTGTATGTACAGACACACAAAATTTGTCCTTGGATAGACACATATCAATCCGCTTCCTTCTCCTCTCTGAATTTCTTTATTTAAAAAAAAAAAGAGATGGAGTCTCATTGTCTTGCCCAGGCTGGTCTCAAACTCCTAGGCCCAAGCGATCCTCCCGCCTCTACTAATATGAATTATTAGCCTGTACTATTTGAATTCCTATACTAATGTGATTGAAATTAGTTTGACTTGTATAATAATTGTTCTCCCAGATTGGGCTTCTGTTTTGATAGTAGAACTAAATTATTAGGCTATTTCAAGAAATTAATGTATTATTGGTAGAAAAACTGAAGCTACAAAATGGCCGGGTTTCTCACTTCAGTTAAATTTGTGCTTCTGAGTGCTTGTATTCTAGGTGAAACCGCACTGAGAAGGTATTTGTGGCCTGTTCGCTGATTCATTGATTAGACTTCTTGGCACAGGAGAGCTGCTAAAAATTACTGCGGTGAACAGGTATGAAGAAGAAGGCTGTTCTCTGCCCTTCTTTTTGCAATAAAATGTTACAAACTATCTTGAGTTTGATCCCTTTTCGGGTGTTTGGGTTTTTTTTAACATTCACATGTTTCTTGGAATTATAAGAAATTAACTTTGTGCTTCTGAAGTGGGTTTGCCTTAATATAACACTGATGTATTTGTAAGGGGCATTTTTAAAGCTGTACTTTAAAAAATAATTCTTACATTCGTTTGAAGGTTTTTTGTTTGTTTGTTTGTTTTTGAGATGGAGGCTCTCTCTGTCACCGAGGCTGGAGTGCAATGGCATTGATCTTGGCTCACTGCAACCTCTGCATCTGGAGTTCAAGCGATTCTCCTGCCTCAGCCTCCTGAGTAGCTGGGACTACAGGCACCTGCCACCATGCACAGCAAATTTTTTGTATTTTTAGTGGAGACGGGGTTTCACCGTGTTAGCCAGGATGGTCTCGATCTCCTGACCTCGTGATCTGCCCGTGTCAGCCTCCCAAAGTGCTGGGATTACAGGTGTGAGCCAAGGGGCCAACATGGTGAAACCCTATCTCTACTAAAAATACAAAATTAGCCAGGAATGGTGGTGTGCGCCTGTAATCCCAGCTACTCGGGAGGCTGAGGCATGAGAATCACTTGATCCCGGGAGGCAGAGGTTGCAGTGAGCTGAGATAGCGCCACTGCACTCCTGCCTGGGGGACAGTGAGGTTCCATCTCAAAAAAAATATAGAATAACTTTTGTTTAGGTGTTACAAAATCCAGGCCAGACAAATCTAAACTTTAATCTCACACCCAGTTCCTAGATTAGTCCCTTCTCCAGCTCAGGTTCGGCCTAAGCCTCAGGGTTCCTCACTTGGTGGGCACCACCTGCTCCCTTCCCCACCTTTGTTCCTCTTTTTCCTCTGCTGGCTCCTCCGGGGTTGGGTGTGTTCAGTGGCGGAAACAGGCTAAAGGTCTTTGGCTTTTAGGTTCTGTTGATGGGTGAGTTCCAGATACTAGCTTTCTCTTGTAGGATATTTCATTTATTTATCAAAAATATTAGAACACACCATTCATGTGCCAGACCCTGTTCCAGGCACTGGGGCTAGAGTGATAGATAAATGAGATCAACAAAAATACCTGCCCACATTAATCTCCTGTTCTAGGGAAGACCAAAAGAAAGAAAATACACGTGTCCTTAGTACATTAGAAGTTTCCAAGTAGTGTAGAGAAAAATAAAGTAGGTTGGACTCGGTGGCTCACACCTGTAATCCCAGCACTTTGGGAGGCTGAGGTGGGAGGATTACTTGAGCTCAGGAATTTGAGACCAGCCTGGCAACATGACAAATCCTGTCTCTACAAAAAAAAAAAAAAAAAAAAAAATTAGCTGGGTATGGTGGCATGCACCTGTAGTCCCAGCTACGGGGAGGCTGAGGAGGGAGAATTGCTTCAGCCCTGGAGGTGAAGGTTGCAGTAAGCCGAGATCGTGCCATTGCACTCCAGCCTGGGTGACAGAGCCAGACCCTGTCTCAAAAAAAAAAAAAAAAACCAAAAGGAAAGAAAGAAAATGAAAAAACAAAGCAGAGATGGGGAAGCAGAGGAGAGGGCTGGTGCTGGGGTCACAGGGGAGGGGCTGGGGATGCACGGGAGGGGCTGGGGATGCAAGCTTTCCTGAGTTCCCACATTCTCTGCCCCTCTCCTGTCTCACAGGGCAAGGGCCACCTGGGGCTTGCGGTGGTTTTACACCAAGCTAATATCTTGTTCTTCCCAACAGAGGAGGCCCATTGAGGCTTCTCTGTCCTCCAGGGAATAGCATTGGCCTAAACCTGCAGACAGCATTGCAAAGAGAAGTCAGGCAAACCCGCTGATGAAGAATGATTCCAGTGTGCTGACGGAGGCTGACATTTCTTGCCATGGGTGATTTAATGTTGGGCCTCAATTTTTCACTCCCCCCGTAAGAGTATGACATAGCCACAACCTTGCCAGGGCCCGAGGGAGGGTGGATGGACTTATCCATCCCATAGGTGTTGCTCGTGGCTGGGTGACTTGCTTCTGCCAGTGAGATTTTCACAGACACGGCACAAGCAGAAGCCTGGAATGTGTGGGCACTGCCAGGCCTGCCCTCTGAGGCTCTTGATTTTCCCCACGAGATGCGCGTGCCCCAGGGAACGGCGGCTCTGGCTGCGGGATGAGAGGCGTGTGGAGCAGGCATGGTTCCCATCCTTAGCCTGCAGTCAAGCCCAGACTAGATCAGCCTAAGCCCAGCCATGCCACGGGTGCAGGAGTGAAGAGCAAATGCTAACTGTCCATGGAATTGACTTTCAAAGGGGCGTGTCATGTGCCTCATCCCAGCAACAGTGAAGGCATTTCCCTATCAGTCAGTTGGTAAATGATTATTGACAAACAATGTGCTGGGAAGGTGGAGTGATTTGAGTAGATTTGGCCTCTATTCTCATGGGGCTTCCTTTCTAGAGGGGCAGGCAGATGATGGATGGATAAATATAAATGATTCTAATAGGTTGGTGCAGCAGTCATTAAAAGGAATGGCAAAAAAAAGAAAAGAAGAAATGGGGAGGAGCCGCTGCTGCAGTTCATTAATAGTAATGGCAAAAACCGCGATGACTTGTGCCCCAACCTAACACAGTAACCACGGGTGTGCAAAATGTGGCAATTGGGAAGTTCCGAGTGCTAGGAGAGCATCTAGCTTCCCGGCGTCAGGACACGGGGGTTGGCAACCTAACCAAGGTTAAGTCCAAGTGAGGAGGGTGGGCAGGGAGCGATATTTCAGTGGAGACTCCAAGGATGAATGGTATTTAGAGATTAAACCCCGATAGAGAGGGTGTGTGTCTGGCACAGAGAAGAGCCTGTGCAAAAGCCGGCGGGGCGAGAGGACACCGTGTGTTCATCCACCTGAGGGGCGACCAGCAGGCTGGAGCTCAGCGGGTTGAGAGGAGGATGCAGAGCCCGGGAAAGGCACCCTAGGCAGAGGGCACAGCAGGGCAAAGGCCTGGAGTCGGGCCCGAGCCTGTGTGGTTTGAGGAACGGACAGAGGCCTGTCTGGCAGGAAGGGAACGGCACAGGGGAGAGACCTGAGGCCAGAGCAGAGGGCAGGGCTGTGCTGGGCACTGTGGGCTGTGGATGGTGCTGGCATTTCAGAGGGGAGACCATAGACCAGGGCAGAGGGCAGGGCCGTGCCGGGCACTTTGGGCTGTGGATGGGAGCTGGCATTTATGCTCAGGTGATGGGAATATGTTAAAAGATTTTAAGGAGGGGAATAGCAGTTGGGATTAATGTGTATTCTGGGAATCTCAACAAAGTAAATTCATAGTTCGAATTTTCATAAGACTTCTGCACAGGGAGAGAGAAATAAGATCGCGTCTACAGCTGTGTGATGATTTTATTTAAAAATACTACTAAGTTTTTAAACGTGATTTCAAATGGTGCGTTTCTGTTTCACATTGGACATAAGTAGATTGCAAGGCTAATGGAAAATAGAAAAGTTAACTCATGAACATAAAAGAGATACCGATTTGAAAACAAAACATTATTCATTTACTTCAGCTGCAGTTTTGTTGACTGCTGAATTTCATGAGAAGGGATTGTTCCGGGAGGGTCGTGGGGCTGAAGACCTGGAGAGGAGCTGGTGCTACCGCTGTTCAAATCTGAGGGTGGTGGAGATGGGGCCTTGGGGAGCAACAGGTGCTGCCTTTTAAGTCTGAGAGTCATTGAGCTGGACGTCCAGGGAGGAGCCGGTGCTGCCGCTGATGTCTTAGGTTGAGGAGCTGAAGACAATGAAGGAGCCAGTGTGGCTGTTGTGTGAGGGTCGTGGAGCTGGAGATCCAGGTGGGAGAGGTGTTCTAGCTCGGGGAGTAGCTGATGTTCTACCGTGAGGTCCCTGCAGCTGCAGACCCGGAGAGGCATTGATGTTGTAGATTGAGGGCGGTGTAGCTGGAGACCCAGTGAGGAGCTGATGTTCCATTTGAGGATCTTGCAGCTGCAGACGTGGAGAGGAGCCGATGTTCTAGTTTGGGGGTCTTGCAGCCGAAGACCTGGGGAGGAGCTGATGTTCCGGTTTGAGATCTTGCAGCCGCAGACCCGGGGAGGAGCTGATGTTCCGGTTTGAGGGTCTTTGCAGCCGTAGAACCGGGGAGAAGCTGATGTTCCGGTTTCAGAGTATTGCAGCCGCGGAGCCGTGGAGGAGCTGATGTTCCAGTTTGAGGGTCTTGCAGCTGCGACCCGGGAAGGAGCTGATGTTCTGGTTTGGGCGTCTTGCAGCCGCAGACCCCGGGAGGAGCTGATGTTCCAGTTTAAGGGTCTTGCAGCCACAGACCCGGGAGGAGCTGATGTTCCGGTTTCAGGGTCTTGCAGGCGCAGACCCGTGGAGGAGCTGATGTTCGGTTTTAGGGTCTTGCAGGCGCAGACCCGGGGAGGAGCTGATGTTCCGGTTTCAGGGTCTTGCAGGCGCAGACCCGGGGAGGAGCTGATGTTCCGGTTTTAGGGTCTTGCAGCGCAGACCTGTGGAGGCGCGGATGTTCCTGTTTGAGGGTATTGCAGCCGCAGACCCGGGGAGGAGCCGATGTTCTAGACTGAGGGTCGTGCAGACGCAGACCCTGAGAGGCGCCGGTGTTTCAGTTTGAGGTTCGTGCAGCCAAAAACCCGGGGAGGAGCCGATGTTCCAGTTTGAGGTTCGTGCAGCCACAGACCTAGGGAGGAGGTGATGTTCCAGTTTGAGGGTCGTGTAGCCGCAGACGCGGGGAAGAGCTGATGTTCCAGTTTGAGGGTCGTGCAGCCACATTCCCGGAGAGGAGCTGATGATCCAGTTTGAGGGTCGTGCAACCGCAGACACGGGGAAGAGCTGATGTTCCAGTTTGAGGGTCGTGCAGCCGCAGACCCAGGGAGGAGCTGATGTTCCGGTTTGAGGGTCGTGCAGTGGCAGACCAAGGGAGGCAGTGATGTTCAGGTTTGAGGGTCGTGCAGCCGCAGACCCGGGGAGGAGCTAATGTTCCCGTTTGGGGGTCTTGAAGCCGCAGACCTGGGAAGGAGCTGATGTTCCCATTTGGGAGTATTGCAGCCGCAGACCCGGGGAGGAGCTGATGTTCCGGTTTGGGGGTGTTGCAGCCGCAGACCTGGGGAGTAGCTGATGTTCCGCTTTGGGGGTCTTGCAGCCGCAGACCCGGGGAGGAGCTGATGTTCCGGTTTGGGGGTCTTGCAGCCGCAGACCCGGGTAAGAGCTGATGTTCCGGTTTGAGGGTGGTGCAGCCATGGACCCGAGGAGGAGCTGATGTTCCGGTTTCTGGGTCTTGCAGCCGCGGATCCAGGGAGGAGCTCATGTTCCGGTTTGAGGATGGTGCAGCCGCGCACCCGTGGAGGAGCTGATATTCCGGTTTGAGGGTCTTGCATCTGCGGACCCGGGGAGGAGCTGAAGTTCTGGTTTGAGGGTCTTGCAGCCGCAGACCCGGGGAGGAACTGATGTTCCGGATTGGGGGTCTTGCAGCCGCAGACCCGGGGAGGAGCTGATGTTCCGGTTTGAGAGTATTGCAGCAGCAGACCTGGGGAGGAGCTGATGTTCTGCTTTGAGGGTCTCGCAGCTGCAGACCAGGGAGGAGCTGATATTCGGGTTTGAGGGTCTTACAGACCCGTGAAGGAGCTGATGTTCCAGTTGGACGGTCCTGCAGCCATGGACCTGGGGAGGAGCTGATGTTCCGGTTTCAGGGTCTTGCAGCTGCGGACCCGGGGAGGAGCTGATGTTCTTGTTTGAGGGTCTTGAAGCCGCGGACCCGGGGAGGAGCTGATGTTCCGGTTTGAGGGTCTTGCAGCCACAGACCCTTGGAGGAGCTGATGTTCCGGTTTGAGGTTCTTGCAGCCGCGGACCAGGGAGGAGCTGATGTTCCGGTTTGAGGGTCTTGCAGCCGCAGACCCGTGGAGGCGCGGATGTTCCTGTTTGAGGGTTTTGTAGCCACAGACCCGGTTAGGTGCCAATGTTCTACATTGAAGGTCGTGCAGCCGCAGACCTGGAGAGGAGCCGATGGTGTAGTTTGAGGATCTTGCAGCCAAAGACCCTGAGAGGCGCCGGTGTTTCAGTTTGAGGTTCGTGCAGCCGAAAACCCGGGGAGGAGCCAATGTTCCAGTTTGAGGGTAGTGCAGCCGCAGACCCCGGGAAGAGCAGATATTCCAGTTTGAGGGTCGTGCAGCCGCATTCCAGGGGAGGAGCTGATGTTCCAGTTTGAGGGTCGTGTACCCGCAGATCCAGGGAAGAGCTGATGTTCCAGTTTGAGGGTCGTGCAACGCAGACCAGGGGAGGAGTGATGTTCCAGTTTGAGGGTCCTGCAGCCGCAGACCCAGGGAGGCGCTGATTTTCCAATTTGAGGGTCGTGCAGCCGCAGACCTCCGTGGGAGCTGATGTTCCGGTTTGAGGGTCTTGCATCCGCAGACCAGCGGAGGAGCTGGTGTTCCAGTTTGAGGGTCGTGCAGCCGCAGGCCCGGCGAGGAGCTGATCTGCTTTGAGGGTCGTGCAGCCGCAGACCCGGGGAGGAGCTGATGTTCCGGTTTGAGGGTCTTGCAGCCGCGGCCCCGAGGAGGTGCTGATGTTCCGGTTTGAGGGTCTTGCAGCCGCGGACCCGAGGAGGAGCTGACGTTCCGGTTTGAGGGTCTTGCAGCCACGGACCCGGGGAGGAGCTGATGTTCCGGTTTGAGGGTCTTGCAGCTGCGGACCCGGGGAGGAGCTGATGTTCCAGTTTGACGGTCTTGCAGCCGCAAACCCAGGGAGGAGCTGACGTTCCAGTTTGAGGGTCTTGCAGCCGTGGACCAGGGAGGAGGGATGTTCGGTTTCAGGGTCTTGCAGCCGCAGACCCGTGGAGGCGCGGATGTTCCTGTTTGAGGGTTTTGTAGCTGCAGACCCAGAGAAGTGCCAATGTTCTACATTGAGGGTCGTGCAGCCGCAGACCTGGAGAGGAGCCGATGTTGTAGTTTGAGGATCTTGCAGCCACAGACCCTGAGAGTCGCTGGTGTTTCAGTTTGAGGTTCGTGCAGCCGAAAACCCGGGGAGAAGCCGATGTTCCAGTTTGAGGGTAGTGCAGCCGCAGACCCGGGGAAGAGGAGATATTCCAGTTTGAGGGTCGTGCAGCCGCATACCAGGGGAGGAGCTGATGTTCCAGTTTGAGGGTCGTGTACGCGCAGACCCGGGGAAGAGCTGATGTTCCAGTTTGAGGGTCGTGCAAACGCAGACCCGGGTAAGAGCTGATGTTCGGGTTTGAGGGTGGTGCAGCCATGGACCCGAGGAGGAGCTTCTGTTCTGGTTTCTGGGTCTTGCCGCCGCGGATCCAGGGGAGGAGCTCATGTTCTGGTTTGAGGATGATGCAGCCGCGGACCGGTGGAGGAGCTGATGTTCCGGTTTGAGGGTCTTGCATCTGCGGACCCGGGGAGGAGCTGAAGTTCCGGTTTGAGGTCTTGCAGCCGCAGACCCGGGGAGGAGCTGATGTTCCGGATTGGGGTCTTGCAGCCGCAGATCCGGGGAGGAGCTGATGTTCCCGTTTGATTTGAGGAGTACTTGCGCAGCTGCAGACCAGGGAGGAGCTGATATTGGGTTTGAGGGTCTTACAGACCCGTGAAGGAGCTGATGTTCCAGTTGGACGGTCCTGCAGCCTTGGACCTGGGGAGGAGCTGATGTTCCGGTTTCAGGGTCTTGCAGCTGCGGACCCGGGGAGGAGCTGATGTTCTGGTTTGAGGGTCTTGAAGCCGCGGACCCGCGGAGGAGCTGATGTTCCGGTTTGAGGGTCTTGCAGCCACAGACCCTTGGAGGAGCTGATGTTCTGGTTTCAGGGTATTGCAGCCGCAGACCGGGGAGGAGCTGATGTTCGGTTTGAGGGTCTTGCAGCCGCAGACCCGGGGAGGAGCTGATGTTCCGGTTTGAGGGTCTTGCAGCCGCAGACCCGGGGAGGAGCTGATGTTCCGGTTTGAGGGTCTTGCAGCCGCGGACCCGGGGAGGAGCTGATGTTCTGGTTTGAGGGTGGTGCAATCACGGACCCGGGGAGGAGCTGATGTTCCGGTTTGAAGGTCTTGCAGCCGCGGACCTGAGGAGGTGCTGATTTTCCGGTTTGAGGGTCTTGCAGCCGCGGACCTGGGGAGGAGCTGATGTTCCAGTTTGAGGGTCTTGCAGCCGCGGATCTGGGGAGGAGCTGATGTTCCGGTTTGAGGGTCTTGCAGCTGCGGACCCGGGGAGGAGCTGATGTTCCGGTTTGACGGTCTTGCAGCCGCAAACCCAGGGAGGAGCTGATGGTCCGGTTTGAGGGTCTTGTAGCCGGGACAGGGAGGAGCTGATGTTCTGGTTTCAGGGTCTTGCAGCCGCAGACCCGTGGAGGCGCGGATGTTCCTGTTTGAGGGTTTGCAGCCGCAGACCGGGGAGGTGCCATGTTCTACATTGAGGGTCGTGCAGCCACAGACCTGGAGAGGAGCCGATGTTGTTTGAGGATCTTGCAGCCAAGACCCTGAGAGGCGCCGGTGTTTGGAGGGAGCTGATGTTCCAGTTTGAGGGTGTGCAGCCGCAGACCGGGAGAGCGATTCGTTGAGGGTGCAGCCCAGGGGAGGAGCTGATGTTCCAGTTTGAGGGTCGTGCAGCCGCTGACCTGGGGAGGAGCTGATGTTCCGGTTTGAGGGTCTTGCATCCGCAGACCAGCGGAGGAGCTGATGTTCCAGTTTGAGGGTCGTGCAGCCGCAGGCCCGGCGGGGAGCTGATCTGCCTTTGAGGGTCGTGCAGCCGCGACCGGGGAGGAGCTGATGTTCCGGTTTGAGGGTCTTGCAGGCCGGGAGGAGCTGAGTGGGGGGGGGGGGGGGGGAGGGGGGGCGGCGGGGGAGGAGCTGATGTTCCGGTTTGAGGGTCTTGCAGCCGCGGACCCGCGAAGGAGCTGATGTTCCGTCTTGAGGGTCTTGCAGCCGCAGACCTGGGGAGGAGCTGATGTTCCGGTTTGAGGGTCTTGCAGCCGCAGACCCGGGGAGGAGCTGATGTTCCGGATTGAGGGTCTTGTAGCCGCAGACTTGGGGAAGTGCTGATGTTCCAGATTGAGGCTGTTGCAACCACAGACCCGGCGAGGAGCTGATGTTCCAGTTTGAGGGTCGTGTAGCTGCAGACCCGGGGAAGAGCTGATGTTCCAGTTTGAGGGTCATGCAGCGGAGACCTGGGGAGGCGCTGATGTTCCAATTTGAGGGTCGTGCAGCCGCAGACCTGTGGAGGAGCTGATGTTCCGGTTTGAGGGTCTTGCGGCTGCAGACCCAGGCAGGAGCTGATGTTCCGGTTTCAGGGTCTTGCAGGCGCAGACACGGGGAGGAGCTGATATTCCGGTTTGAGGGTCTTGTGGCCGCAGACCCGGGGAGGAGGTGATGTTCCGGTTTGAGGGTCTTGCAGCCGCAGACCCGGGGAGGCACCGGTTTTCCAATTTGAGGGTCCTGCAGCCGCAGACCGGGGAGGAGCTGCTTTTCCGGTTTGGGGGTCTTGCAGCAGCGGACCAGGGGAGGAGCTGATATTCCAGTTTGAGGGTCGTGTAGCCACAGACCCGGTGAGGAGCTGATGTTTTGCTTTGAGGGTCGTTCATCTGCAGACCCGGGGAGGAGCTGATGTTCTGGTTTGGGGGTCTTGTAGCCGCGGACCCGGGTAAGAACTGATATTCCGGCGTGGGGGTCTTGCAGTCGCGGACCCGGGGAGATGTTGATGTTCCGGTTTGAGGGTGGTGCAGCCGCGGACCCGGGAGGAGCTGATGTTCCCATTTGAGGGTCTTGCAGCCGCGGACCCGGGGAGGAGCCGATGTTGTAGTTTGAGGATCTTGCAGCCGCAGACCCTGAGAGGCGCCAGTGTTCCAGTTTGAGGTTCATGCAGCCGAAGTCCCGGGGTGGAAGCGATGTTCCATTTTGAGGGTCGTGCAGCCGCAGACCCGGGGAAGAGCTGATGTTCCAGTTTCAGGGTCGTGTAGCTGCAGACCTGGGGAAGAGCTGATGTTCCAGTTTCAGGGTCGTTCAGCCGCAGACCAGGGGAGGAGCTGATGTTCCAGTATGAGGGTCGTGCAGCGGCAGACTCGGGGAGGCGCTGATGTTCCAATTTGAGGGTCGTGCAGCCGCAGACCCGGGGAGGAGCTGATGTTCTGGTTTGAGGGTCTTGCAGCCGCAGACCCGGAAAGGAGCTGATGTTCCGGTTTGAGAGTCTTGCAGCCGCGGAGCCGT
Organism: Nomascus leucogenys; assembly: GCF_006542625.1. Lineage (NCBI taxonomy): Eukaryota > Metazoa > Chordata > Mammalia > Primates > Hylobatidae > Nomascus > Nomascus leucogenys. The sequence goes on along the minus strand of NC_044386.1, from coordinate 1,384,735 downwards.
GGAGGAGCAGATGTTCCGTTTTGAGGGTCTTGCAGCCGCGACTCAGGAAGGAGCTGGTGTTCCGATTTGAGGGTTTTGCAGCCGCGGACCCGGGGACGAGGTGATGTTCCTGTTTCGGGGTCTTGCAGCCGCGGACCCGGGGAGGAGCTGATGTTCCGCTTTGGGCGCCTTGCAGCCGCAGACCCGGTGAGGAGCTGATCTTCCGCTTTGAGGGTCTCGCAGCCCGAGACCAGGGAGGAGCTGATGTTCGGGTTTGAGGGTCTTACAGACCCGAGGAGGAGCTGATGTTCCGGTTTGAGGGTCTTGCAGCCGCAGACCCGTGGAGGAGCTGATGTTGCGATTGGACGGTCCTACAGACGCGGGCAGGAGCTCATGTTCCGGTTTGGGCGTCTTGTAGCCTTGGACCCAGGGAGGAGCTGATGTTCCGGTTGGAGGGTCTTACAGCCGCAGACCCGTGGAGGAGCTGATGTTGCGGTTTGAGGGTTTTTTTTTTTTTTTTTTTTTTGGTTAGAAATAATTTAATTCAACTTCCTTTGATTTACATATGAAAGGATTGAAGTTTATCCAAGGCTACACAGGTAATGTTTAGAATCCAGAACAACAATTGGATTTTCTGCTTTCCAGGATCTTTAGCTCATCTTTCTTCTTTCTACTTATGTATAATGCAGGAGCTGGGAAGTAGAGCTCTTTTAACTCTGCCTTGTTGTCGCTGGGTTGGTTGGTTGGTCTGTTGTATTTTTCATATGTTTCCCCATGTTGGCCATGCTGGTCGCGAATTCCAGCCTGAAGTGATCAACCCGCCTCGGCCTCCCAGAGCGCCGGGACTACAGGCGTGAGCCACCACGTCGAGCCCCCACATTGCTTCTGGCCTCCGTGGTAGACCTCCCAGACGGGGGGGTCGGGCAGAGGCACTCCGCACATCCCAGACGGGGCAGCCGGGCAGAGGCGCTCCTCACTTCCCAGACGGGGCGGCCGGGCAGAGGCGCTCCTCACTTCCCAGACGGGGCGGCCGGGCAGAGGCGCTCCTCACTTCCCAGACGGGGCGGCCGGGCAGAGGCGCTCCTCACTTCCCAGACGGGGCGGCCGGGCAGAGGCGCTCCTCACTTCCCAGACGGGGCGGCCGGGCAGAGGGCTCCTCACTTCCCAGACGGGGCGCCGGGCAGAGGCGCTCCTCACTTCCCAGACGATGGGTGGCCGGGCAGAGGCGCTCCTCACTTCCCAGACGATGGGTGGCCGGGCAGAGGCGCTCCTCACTTCCCAGAGATGGGTGGCCGGGCAGAGGCGCTCCTCACTTCCCAGACGTGGGTGGCCGGGCAGAGGCGCTCCTCACTTCCCAGACGATGGGTGGCCGGGCAGAGGCGCTCCTCACTTCCCAGACTGGCCGGCCGGGCAGAGGCGCTCCTCACTTCCCAGACGGGCGGTCGGGCAGAGGCCTCCTCACTTCTTCCAGACGATGGTTGGCCGGGCAGAGGGCTCCTCACTTCCCAGAAGATGGTGGCCGGGCAGAGGCGCTCCTCACTTCCCAGACGGTGGGTGGCCGGGCAGAGGCGCTCCTCACTTCCCAGAGATGGGTGGCCGGGCAGAGGCGCTCCTCACTTCCCAGACGTGGGTGGCCGGGCAGAGGCGCTCTCAGTTCCCAGACGATGGGTGGCCGGGCAGAGGCGCTCCTCACTTCCCAGACTGGGCGGTCGGGCAGAGGCGCTCCTCACTTCCCAGACGATGGTGGCCGGGCAGAGGCGCTCCTCACTTCCCAGACGATGGTGGCCGGGCAGAGGCGCTCCTCACTTCCCAGATGGGGGCCGGGCAGAGGCGCTCCTCACTTCCCAGACGGGGCGGCCGGGCAGAGGCGCTCCTCACTTCCCAGACGATGGGCGGCCGGGCAGAGGCGCTCCTCACTTCCCAGACGGGGCGGCCGGGCAGAGGCGCTCCTCACTTCCCAGACGGGGGGCCGGGCAGAGGCGCTCCTCACTTCCCAGACGGGGCGGCCGGGCAGAGGCGCTCCTCACTTCTTCCCAGACGATGGGTGGCCGGGCAGAGGCGCCCCTCACTTCCCAGACGGGGCGGCCGGGCGGAGGCGCCCCTCACTTCCCAGAAGGGGCGCCGGGCAGAGGCGCCCCTCACTTCCCAGACGGGGCGGCCGGGCGAGGCGCCCCTCACTTCCCAGACGGGGCGGCCGGGCGAGGCGCCCCCCCCCCCCCCCCCCCCCCCCCCCCCCCCCCCACTCCCAGACGGGCGGCCGGGCGAGGCGCCCCTCACTCCCAGACGGGGCGGCCGGGCGAGGCGCCCCTCACTTCCCAGACGGGGCGGCCGGGCGAGGCGCCCCTCACTCCCAGACGGGGCGGCCGGGCGAGGCGCCCCTCACTTCCCAGACGGGGCGGCCGGGCGAGGCGCCCCTCACTCCCAGACGGGGCGGCCGGGCGAGGCGCCCCTCACTCCCAGACGGGGCGGGCGAGGCGCCCCTCACTTCCCAGACGGGCGGCCGGGCGAGGCGCCCCTCACTTCCCAGACGGGGCGGCCGGGCCGAGGCGCCCCTCACTTCCCAGACGGGGCGGCCGGGCCGAGGCGCCCCTCACTTCCCAGACGGGGCGGCCGGGCCGAGGCGCCCCTCACTTCCCAGACGGGGCGGCCGGGCCGAGGCGCCCCTCACTTCCCAGACGGGGCGGCCGGGCCGAGGCGCCCCTCACTTCCCAGACGGGGCGGCCGGGCCGAGGCGGCCCCTCACTTCCCAGACGGGGCGGCCGGGCCGAGGCGCCCCTCACTTCCCAGACGGGCGCCGGCCGGGCCCCCCCCCGACGGCGCCGGCCCCCCTCACTTCCCAGACGGGGCGGCCGGGCGAGGCGCCCCTCACTTCCCAGACGGGGCGGCCGGGCGAGGGGCCCCTCACTTCCCAGACGGGGCGGCCGGGCGAGGGCCCCTCACTTCCCAGACGGGGCGGCCGGGCGGAGGGGCCCCTCACTTCCCAGACGGGGCGGCCGGGCGGAGGGGCCCCTCACTTCCCAGACGGGGCGGCCGGGGCCCTTCCCAGACGGGGCGGCCGGGCGGAGGGGCCCCTCACTTCCCAGACGGGGCGGCGGGCGGAGGGCCCTCACTCCCGACGGGGGGCGGCCGGGCGGAGGCGCTCCTCACTTCCCAGACGATGGTTGAGGAGCGCCTCTGCCCGGCCGCCCCGTCTGGGAAGTGAGGAGCGCCTCCGCCCGGCCACCCCGTCTGCGAAGCGAGGAGCGCCTCTGCCCGGCCACCCATCCTCTGGGAAGTGAGGAGCGCCTCTGCCCGACTGCCCTGTCTGGGAAGTGAGGAGCGCCTCTGCCTGGCCACCCATCGTCTGGGAAGTGAGGAGCGCCTCTGCCCGGCCGCCCCGTCTGGGAATGAGGAGCGCCTCTGCCCGGCCGCCCCATCTGGGAAGTGAGGAGCGCCTCTGCCTGGCCACCCATCGTCTGGGAAGTGAGGAGGGCCTCTGCCCGGCCACCCATCGTCTGAGAAGTGAGGAGCACCTGTGCCTGGCCACCCCATCTGAGAAGTGAGGAGCACCTCTGCCCGGCCGCCCATCTGGGAAGTGAGTAGCACCTCTGCCCGGCCACCCATCGTCTGGGAAGTGAGGAGCCCTCTGCGCGGCCGCCCCGTCTGGGAAGTGAGGAGCGCCTCTGCCCGGCCGCCCTGTCTGGGAAGAAGTGAGGAGTGCCTCTGCCCGGCCACCATCGTCTGGGAAGTGAGGAGCGCGTCTGCCCGGCCGCCCCGTCTGGGAAGTGAGGAGCGCGTCTGCCCGGCCGCCCCATCTGGGAAGTGAGGAGCGCCTCTGCCCGGCCGCCCCTTCTGGGAAGTGAGGAGCGCCTCTGCCCGGCCACCCATCGTCTGGGAAATGAGGAGCGCCTGTGCCCGGCCACCCATCGTCTGGGAAGTGAGGAGCGCCCCTGCCCGGCCGCCCCATCTGGGAAGTGAGGAGCGCCTCTGCCTGGCCACCCATCGTCTGGGAAGTGGGGAGCGCCTCTGCCCGGCCACCCCGCCTGGGAAGAAGTGAGGAGCGTCTCTGCCCGGCCACCCATTGTCTGGGAAGTGAGGAGCGCCTCTGCCCGGCCGCCCCGTCTGGGAAGTGAGGAGCGCCTCTGCCCGGCCACCCATCGTCTGGGAAGTGAGGAGCGCCTGTGCCCGGCCACCCATCGTCTGGGAAGTGAGGAGCGCCTCTGCCTGGCCGCCCCATCTGGGAATGAGGAGCGCCTCTGCCTGGCCACCCATCGTCTGGGAAGTGGGGAGCGCCTCTGCCAGCCACCCCGCCTGGGAAGAAGTGAGGAGCGTCTCTGCCCAGCCACCCATTGTCTGGGAAGTGAGGAGCGCCTCTGCCCGGCCGCCCTGTCTGGGAAGTGAGGAGCGCCTCTGCCTGGCCACCCATCGTCTGGGAAGTGAGGAGCGCCTCTGCCCGGCTGCCCGTCTGGGAAGTGAGTAGCGCTTCTGCCCGGCCGCCCATCTGGGAAGTGAGGAGCGCCTCTGCCCGGCCACCCATCGTCTGAGAAGTGAGGAGCACCTCTGCCCGGCCCCCCTCTGGGAAGTGAGGAGCGGTCTGCCCGGCCGCCCATCTGGGAAGTGAGGAGCGCCTCTGCCCGGCCACCCATCGTCTGGGAAGTGAGGAGCGCCTCTGCCGGCCGCCCCATCTGGGAAGTGAGGAGCGCCTCTGCCCGGCCACCCATCGTCTGGGAAGTGAGGAGCGCCTCTGCCCGGCCGCCCCATCTGGGAAGTGAGGAGCGCCTCTGCCCGGCCACCCATCGTCTGGGAAGTGAGGAGCGCCTCTGCCCGGCCGCCCCATCTGGGAAGTGAGGAGCGCCTCTGCCCGGCCACCCATCGTCTGGGAAGTGAGGAGCGCCTCTGCCCGGCCGCCCCGTCTGGGAAGTGAGGAGCGCCTCTGCCCGGGCCCCATCGTCTGGGAAGTGAGGAGCGCCTCTGCCCGGCTGCCCCATCTGGGAAGTGAGGAGCGCCTCTGCCGGCCGCCCCATCTGGGAATGAGGAGCGCCTCTGCCGGCCACCCCGTCTGGGAAGTGAGGAGCGCCTCTGCCGGCGCCCCTTCTGGAAGGGGCGTTGCCCGGCGCCCTGGGGAAGTGAGGAGGCCTGGTTTGAGGTCTGCAGCGCAGACCGGGGAGCATGATGTTAATTGAGGATCGTGCAGCCCGACCCGGGGAGAGCTGATGTTCCGTTTGAGGTCGTGCACCTGCAGACCCGGGAGGAGCAGCTGATGTTCCAATTGAGGGATCGTGCAGGCCCACCGACCCGGGAGGAGCTGATGTTCCATTTTGAGAGTCGTGCACCTGCAGACCCGGGAAGGAGCTGACGTTCTGTTTTGAGTGTCGTGCAACCCCTGACCCGGGGAGGGGCTGATGTTCTGGTTTGAGGGTCTGCAGCCGCAACCCGGGAGGAGCTGATGTTCTGGTTTGGGGGTCTTGCAGCAGCGGACCAGGGGAGGAGCTGATGTTCTGGTTTGAGGGTGGTGCAGCCGCAGACCCAGCGAGTAGCTGATGTTCTGCTTTGAGGGTCGTGCAGCCGCAGACCCGGGGAGGAGCTGATGTTCCGGTTTGATGGTCGTGCAGCCGCAGACCCGGCGAGGAGCTGATGTTCTGGTTTGAGGGTGTTGCAGCCGCAGGCCCGGAGTGTAGCCGATGTTCTGCTTTGAGGGTCGTGCAGCCGGAGACCCGGCGAGGAGCTGATGTTCTGGCTTGAGGGTCTTGCAGCTGCAGACCTGGAGAGGACCTGATGTTGAGCTGATATTCCAGTTGCAGTTTGAGGGTCGGGTAGCTGATTTTCCAGTTTGAGGGCCGTGCAGCTGGAGACCTGGGAGGGAGCTGATGTTCCAGTTGTAGGGCTGTGCAGCTGGAGACCCGGGGGGAAGCTGATGTTGCAGTTGTAGGGCCGTGCTGCTGGAGACCTGGGGTGGAGCTGATGTTCCAGTTTGAGGGCCGTGCAGGATGACCTGGCGGGGAGCTGATGTTCAAGTTTGAGGTCTGTGCAGCTGGTGACCCGGGGGGAAGTGAGGAGCGCCTCTGCCCGGCCGCCCCACCTGGGAAGAAGTGAGGAGCGCCTCTGCCCGGCCACCCATCGTCTGGGAAGTGAGGAGCACCTCTGCCCGGCCACCAATCGTCTGGGAAGTGAGGAGCACCTCTGCCCCGCCGCCCCATTTGGGAAGTGAGGAGTGCCTCTGCCCGGCCACCCATCGTGTGGGAAGTGAGGAGCGCCTCTGCCCGGCCGCCCCATCTGGGAAGTGAGGAGCGCCGATGTTCCAGTTGTAGGGCTGTGCAGCTGGAGTCCCGCGGGGGAGCTGATGTTGCAGTTTGAGGGCCGTGCAGCTGGAGACCCGGCAGGGAGCTGATGTTCCAATTTGAGGGCTGTGCAGCTGGGACGGGGGAGCTGATGTTCATTTGAGGGCTGTGCAGCTGGAGACCTGGCGTTGAGCTGATATTCCAGTTTGAGGACCGTGCACCTGGAGACTCAGCGGGGAGTTGATGTTCCAGTTTGAGGGCCGTGCAGCTGGATACCCGGTGGGGAGCTGATGTTCCAGTTTGAGTGCCGTGCAGCTGGAGACCCGGTGGGGAGCCAGTGCTGCAGGTTGAGGGCCGTGGAACTGGAGACCCCGGGGGGAGCTGATGTTCCAGGTTGAGGGCTGTGTTGCTGGAGACCCAGCGGGGAGCTGATGTTGCAGTTTGAGGCGGTGCACCTGGAGGCCCAGGGGGGAACTGATGTTGCAATTTGAGGGCCGTGCAGCTGGAGACCCTGTGGGGAGCTGATGTTCCTGTTTGAGGGCCATGCAGCTGGAGAACTGGTGGTAAGCCGATGTTCCAGTTTGAGGGCCGTTCAGCTGGAGACCCGGCGGGGAGCTGATGTTCCGGTTTGGGGGTCTTGCAGCCACAGATCTGGGCAGCAGCTGATGTTCCGCTTTGGGGTTCTTGCAGCCGCAGACCCGGGGAGGAGCTGATGTTCCGGTTTGAGGGTCATGCAGCCGCTGACCCGGGCAGGGGCTGATGTTCCAGTTTGAGGGTCTTGCAGGCACACACCCGGGGAGGAGCTTATGTTCCGGTTTGAGGGTGTGCAGCTGCAGACCCGGGGAGGAGCTGATGTTCGGTTTGGGGGTCTTGCAGCCCAGACCCAGGGGGGAGCTGATGTTCCGGTTTGGGGGTCTTGCAGCCGCAGACCTGGGGAGGAGCTGATGTTCCGGTTTGAGGTCTTGCAGCCACAGACCCGGGGAGGAGCTGATGTTCCGGTTTGAAGCTCTCGCAGCCACAGACCCGGGGAGGAGCTGATGTTCCGGTTTGGGGGTCTTGCAGCCACAGACCTGGGGACGAGCTGATGTTCCGGTTTGAGAGTCTGCAGCCGCAGTCCCGGGAAGGAGCTGATGTTCCGGTTTGAGGGTCGTGCAGCCGCTGACCCGGGGAGGGGATGATGTTCCGGTTCGAGGGTCCTGCAGGCAGAGACCCAGGGAGGAGCTCATATTCCGGTTTGAGGGTCGTGCAGCCGCAGACCCGGGGAGGAGCTGATGTTCCGGTTTTGGGGTCTGGCAGCCGCAGACTCGGGGAGGAGCTGATATTCGGATTTGAGGGTCTTGGAGCCGCAGACACGGGGAGGAGCTGATGTTCCCGTTATAGGGTCTTGCAGCCTCAGACCCCGGGAGGAGCTGATGTTTCAGTTTGGGGATCGTGCAGCCGCAGACCTGGGGAGGAGCTGATGTTCCTGTTTGGGGGTCGTGCAGCCGCAGACCCAGGGAAGAGCTGATGTTTCGGTTTGGTTTTCATGCAGCCGCAGACCTGGGGAAGAGAAGATGTTCCTGTTTGAGGGTCTTGCAGCTGCAGACCCGGGGAGGAGCTGATGTTTCGTTTTGAGGGTCTTGCATCCACGGACCAGGGGAAGAGCTGATTATCCGGTTTGAGGGTCTTGCAGCCGCGCCCCCGGGGAGGAGGTGATGTTCCGATTTGGGGGTCTTGCAGCCGTGGACTCAGGGAGGAGCTAAGGTTCCAGTTTGGGGACCTTGCCGCCGTGGACCCGGGGAGCAGCTGATATTCGTTTGGGGTCTTGGAGCCGCGGACCCCGGGAGGAGCTGATGTTCTGGTTTGGGGGTCTTGCAGCCGCAGACCCAGGGAGGAGCTGATGTTTCGGTTTGAGAGTCTTGCAGTGGCAGACCAGGAGATGAGCTGTTCCGGTTATAGGGGTCTTGCAGCCGCAGACCTGGGGAGGAGCTGATGTTCTGGTTTGAGGGTCTTGCAGCCACAGACCAGGCGAGGAACTGATTTTCCTCTTTGAGGGTCTTGCAGCGGCAGACCTGGGGAGGAACTGATGTTCCGGTTTGAGGGTCTTGCAGCCGTAGACCTGGAGAGGAGCTGATGTTGAGCTGATATTCCAGTTGCAGTTTGAGGGCCGGGGAGCTGATGTTGCAGTTTGATGGCCGTGCACCTGGAGACCCAGAGAGGAACATCTAACTGGAACATTTGCTCCCCGCAGTGCCTCCAGCTGCATCGCTCCCAAACCGGAACATCTCTTCCCACCCGGGTCTCCAGCTGCACGGCCCTCAAACTGCAATATTGTCTACCCTCAAGTCTCCAGTTGCAACGCCCTCAGAATTGAACATGAGCTCCCCACCGGGTCTGCAGCTTCACGGCCCTCAAACTGGAACTTCAGCTTCCCACCGGGTATCCAGCTGCATGGCCCTCAAACTGGAACATCAGCTCCCCGCCAGGTCTCCAGCTGCTGGGGGCTGACAAACCTTTCGTTGATTAAGTGGCCTGGGTGTCCCAGGCCCCATTTATATTAGACCTCTCAGTATAGCTTGGTGTATTTCCAGGAAACATAACACCATTCATTCAATTTAAACTATTGGAATTGTTTTTCTCTGAAGAAGGATAATCACAGCTAACAACCATCACATTCTTTTCGACTCCTCTGAGAAGTTTGTCTATTCCTGTATAGTTTCTCCTTGGATCTGTTAACAATTCACCAGTCACTGAATAGTAAAAGGGATACCTTAAATCCAGTGACAATTTTCAGTATTCTTTCCTTCATTTCATCAAAGGGAATATATTCGACATTAGGGTTGGGAGGACCTCTTGCCTCAGGAGCTGAAGTTCTGAAATCATCCATCACTTTCTCCTGTTTGAAAATAAAATAGTCTTTAAATTGGGACCACTGAATCTGTTTCTCCAGTCTTGGCTACATGACAAAGAAACTGATCCAGGACAGGACAAGCTTTCTTTTTCCCCCTCTTCTCAAAATCTTTCAGCACCTCCTGGAGCCCCTCGACGTCCATGGCTTCCCGGAGTCCCTCACAGCCTCTGCCTCCCTCCGCGGGTCTTTGGGGACCGGAACGCCTCCCCCCACCCCCGACGTCCTCCCACTCCCTCGCACACACTCCAGCACGCAGGGCAAGTGGGGTGGGGGGGAACGAAGGGAGCCAGGGGAGGCGTGTGAGAGAGTGAGACCGACAGAGGGAGCACCTCCCCAAGCCGCTACCACCAACCCTCCAACATGGCGCCTGGCACGTCAACCTAAAAAGTTATTTCTTGGAGAAGTGATGGATGACAGAGATTAATCTGAGAGTTACTGTTAATGGAGAAACTTAGAACTTACCATTTTTCCTGTGAGGTTTTGGTGCTCATACTGCTGTTCTGTGAGTTCTGGCAATTGAGTCCGTTCACACAGCCTGGTGATGCAGCAGGTGCCACAGAAGGACCCTGTCCCGGCTGGCCTGCTCCACTTCTATGATGGTGTGGCCTCTGTGATGGCCTCTGTGATCACTTCTATGATGGTGTGGCCTCCACTTCTATGATGGTGTGGCCTCTGTGATGGCCTCTGTGATCACTTCTATGATGGTGTGGCCTCCACTTCTATGATGGTGTGGCCTCTGTCACAGATCTGTGACCGTGTCTTGAGGGGAGACCAGGCCCTTGATCACAAGCGTATCCATGGTGAGGTTCCGTGGATGGAACCTCCTGGATGTTCCTTCCTGATGTTCATCTGCCACCTTGCTATTTAGTGCATCTTGTTTATAACTGTCTTCTAAATATTGAGTAGAAATAAAGCATTTGTACAGTATGGGTAAGGTATACAGAATATTGACACGTTGGACACAGAGGACCGCCACCAAGTTTAGGGAGTAGAATCTCAAGAGACATAACTTTGGATGCTCCCTGGAGGCCCTGCCTGAGTCCTGGTCCCTTCCCTTCTCCTACGGAGGGAATCACTTCCTGCTTTAGTCTTTATTATTCCCACACTTTCCTTCATAGTACGTTTCTTTCACCATGTGTGTACATCCCTAAGAAATGTGCCATTTAGTTTTTGAACTTTGTTTTCTTTTTGAGGCAGGGTGTTGCTCTGTTGCCTCGGCTGTAGTTTTGAACTTTGATGTGAGGAAATTCTCCTGCGTGGCTCTGAGCATCTGCTCTGTGTCTGTTTTTTCCTCCATTCTCTCCCTGAGACCCACCCACACTGACATGGTTCATTTCATTGCTGCGTGATCTCCCGTCGTCTGAGGGGAACATGGGAAATGTCTTCATCTTCCTGTGGATGAGTGTTTGGCCAGGTTGGGGTCCTTAGGACTGTGTTTTGTTGGGAACGTTCTTGGGCGTTTCTTTTGTACACAAGTGCAAGTTTCTTCTGGTCAGTAGCTTTCAAGTTTTAAAATTTCATCCCAGGTAAGAACTGTAATTTTCCTCATAACCCACAACTCACACTCTTTCATATACAAGCATAACAGAAATATACTTCACAACCGTTCTTAGCAGTGCCTGGTGTTCCTGCTTCTCTCCATTCTCCCCAACACCGGCATGGATTGGGTGGTGGGATTTTTGCCCGTCTGGTGGGTGTCACGTGATATCTCCCCGTTAGGCTGAGTCCCTCTTCATGTTTTCATTAGCCATTCCTCCACATTTCCTCTTCTGTGGAGGGCCGGTTCAGCTCTTTTGCCCAGTTTCTGTGAAGTTGTTTGAGTTTTTGCACTTTTCCTTTATTATTCCTATTATTATGTTTTTGAGACAGAGTCTCACTCTGTCACCCAGGCTGGAGTGCGGTGGCGCGATCTCAGCTCACTGCAACCTCCACCTTCTGGGTTCAAATGATTCTCCTGCCTCAGCCTCCCGAGTGGCTGGGATTACAGGCACGCGCCACCATGCCCAGCTAATTTTTATATTTTTACTAGAGATGGGGTTTCACCATGTTGTCCAGGCTGGTCTGAAACTCCTGACCTCAGGTGATTCTCCCACCTCAGCCTCCCAAAGTGCTGGGATTACAGGCATGAGCCACCATGCCCGGCCTGCCTTTTTCTTTTTCGAAAGGACTCTTTGTAGATTATACCTATTCATTCCGGTGACTATCTGTGTGGCAAAGATGGCTTTGAATCCACCAGGATAAACGTGCCAGATCTCCTCTCTGATGGGAGAAGAGACAGGGATAGAAGGGTACAGAGAATCAGAGCCAAGAGGAGGCCGAGTCAGGCGGGGGTTGCAGGCTGCTGTGAGGACTTGGCTCCTTCTCTGAGTCGGGTGGGATTAGCAGGGGTTTTAAACAGAGGAACCATGGGATCTCCCTTATGCATTTCTGCCATGGTTGGCTCAGCTGAACGCACCTCTTGAACAAGACTTGGCCTTGGACACCCAGAGGCCCTTGGTTGAGGGTTTACCTCCTGGCATGGCCACTGACACATCCACGTTTGGCTCCCACACGGCTGGGTGGTCCGAGACCTGCTCTTCCTGGGCTACTCATTGGTGGCATTTCTCAAGTTTGTCCCCTCTCAAGTCTGCCCCATCCAGAAAACCAAACACCTCTCTCTCCTACATGGAAACCCCCGACAGCACCTCTTCCTGACTCACAGGGCATCCCATGAACATCACAGTCCCAACCTTCCCACACGGACAAGCTCATGGGACCCCCTGATGGACCAGGACAGCGCCAGCGCTAACACGTGCCCTGAAACTCACAGGAAGAGTGGACCAAGAAGACGGGAACAGCACGGGGCACTGGGAGGTGCAAATGCCCACGATACTGTGAGAGATGGAGAAAGGTATGGCTATGGCTGGCACAAAATGTTACTCAACATTTATTAAAGGCCTAAATGGAGAACATAACGCTATCAAACCCTTAGGTAAAAACACGGGAAAATTTGTATGGCCTGGGGTTAGATGAAAAGTTCTTAGACATGACACCAAAAGCATGATTCATAAAAGATTGACAAATTAAATTTAGTCATAAATTTAAAATTGTAATTCCATAAAGCAATATAAAAATCTAAAGAGAATGAAACACAAACTATGGTCTAGAAAAAAAATATTTGTGAATGACATCTCACAACGTACTGGCACACAGAATATATGAAGAACCATGAAAACTTAACTATAAGAAAGTAAAAACCCAGTATTAAAGAGAGGGCAAATATTTGAATGGAGGCCTCATCAAAGAAGGTATAAGGAGGGCGTATTGCCCGAGAAAGAGCCTCAACATCATAGTGATGCTGGAGAAATGCCAGTCAACAGTACCCCTGCAAATCTATTAAAATGGCTAAAAACACAAAAACCATGGGCCAACCCAGGTTCTAGTGATGATGCAGAGGAATTGGGACCCTCATAAGCTGCAGTGGGAATGGGAGGGGTCGCGCCATGCTGGAAAGTGGTCCGGGAGTTTCTTATGAAGTTAAGCACATCCTTACCACGTCATCCAGCAACCCCGTCCTGAAATGTCCCCCAAGAGAAAAAAACGTGCACACACAAACCTGCACACAAGTGTTTAGGCCTCATTCCTCATTGCCAATAACTGGAAGAAAACAAAATGTCCATCGGCAGGAGAAGGCGTGAACCAACGCGGATGCTTCCACATAGGGGGCACCAACCAGCAGTGGAAAGATGCACCCAAATGCCCCAGGTCTCCCAGGCATGCCCAGTGAAGGAAGCTAGTTTCGGTGGGCACAGGCCGAAGGATGTGGCCACATGACATCTTGAAGACAGTGCTACCGTGTCGTGGAGCAGGACGGTGGTTTCGAGGGGCTGTGGGTGGAGGGGTGAATGGAGGAGCTCTCTGGGGCGATGGCGTGAGCACCTGCACCTCACTGTGGGCTGCTGCGGCTGAGAGGCTGTACAGCAAATGCTTCATTCAGTACATGCATACTGAAGGAGGAAGGCTCCCACAACTCAAAGAGGGTGTCACCTCCATGAAAGAAAAACATATTTTAAAAACTCAAGAAAAAACCCCAAAAAGTATTTCATAAGCGGATTGACTGAGTTGACATAATCTACCTGGAAGCATGGAACTGAAACCACAGGCTTGGCAATCCCAGAGGGAGAGGGTGGAGGGTTTAGACCTCAATTGAAGGGCTCAGTACCTGGCTATAGGAAATAACATTTAAAAAGCGGCAGGGTGGAAATAATTTCTGCTGATGAGGTTGCATTTCTCCAGATAGCCGGCAGAATAAATTAAAGCAATATAGTCTTGCTCTGTTGCCCAGGCTGGAGTGCAGGGGCGCGATCTCCGCTCACTGTAAGCTCCGCGGGAGAATCTCTTGAACCCTGGACGCAGAAGTTGCAGTGAGCAGAGATCGCGCCATTGCACTCCAGCCTGGGCAACGAGCAAAATTCTGTCTCAAACCAAACAATTAGATAACTAACCCAGGACTAAAACTGTGTAACTTAAAAAAAAAATTCCAGGAGGTATTATGTTCACTCCCTGCAAGCCAATAAAGGCCACGTCTGGGGCACACATCTAAGAAAATAATCCTAAAGATAAAGTGATGGTCACAGATATGTTCTGTACGGTGTTATTTATTAAGAGCAAAAATGGGAAACAACCTAAATATCAACAAAATGGGACTGAACCCTTGCACATTTACTAAAATAACTCAAAACTGTTAAGCATTATGCATAAGATGAAGATTTTAATAAAGTGAAAAGACAGGAAACATAATTACTAATGATTATTAGTTTATTTTTCATGCCACTTCATTCCACAAAAAGATTTCAGATATCTTACAAAAAGACACACTAGAAAGATTAAAATACTATCTGAACCAGAAGCAAAATCAGAAAGGCATATAAGCCAAAGGGATCTGCCCAGCTTTCAAAGCTGACCACAGCCGTGCGCAGTGGCTCTGTCCGTAATCCCCGCACTTGGGGAGGCCGAGGAGGGAGGATCGCTTGAGGCCACAAGTTCGAGACCAGCCCGGGCAACAGCAAGATCCCGCCTCTACAAAAAATTTAAAAATTAGCCGGAAACCAGAGGCTGGGGACAGGGCTGAGGATCGCTCCCGCCCCTCGGAGACGGGAGACCGAGGGTCACTCCTGGTCACTAGAGGCCGGAGGCCCCGGACCGCTCCCGCCCACCTCAGCGGACGAGCGCCGCCCCTCCCACCCCATTCCCTGCGGTCTGAACGTTCAGACCCTCTCGGTCTGGGAGATCCCGGAGAACCACCCACGGGGCTTTAAAAAATGTTGGTGCCCAACACCTCCCCGGAATAGGGCCCGCCCTATCTCAGTCGGGGAGCGCGGGGTCTCCGTGTCCACCCAGCGCCACCGTCCGCGAGTCCGCTTTGCGCAGGCGCGGCTTCCCCTTTAGCCCCCGGCCCGGGCGCAGCGTGCTGCGCAGGCGCGATGTCCCCCACTACCGCCCCCCCCCCCCCCCCCCCGACCCGGGGGTGGTGCGCGGGCCGGGTTTCCCGCCGGCTCTACCCGGTGTGGTGCGCAGGCGCAGTCTGCGCGGGGACTGGCGGGGCTGCGCGGCGGCGACTACAGACATGTCGGGGGTCCGGGGCCTGTGGCGGATGCTGAGCGCTCGGCGCCTGGTGCGGGTCAAGGCGGTGAGTCCCTGCCGCGGACCGGGGCGGGGCAGGCGGGGGGCGAGGCGGCGGTAGGAGCGGGACGGTCCCCAGTGGGTCCGAGCGGAGCGGGCGCCGGGTCCCCGCGCCCCCTGCCCGGCGATCGGGAAGGGGCTGGGAGAGCCCTGGGCCGGTGCGAGGGGGAGCCGCGGGGCGTACTCGGGGGCCTGGGGAGCTCGGTCCTTAGCAGGTAGTCCGCGTCCCGGTGAAGGTCACGACCCCGCGGGCTTGCTGGGCCTCCCCTCCGCCGCCTTGGTCCGGGCCTGGGGTCCGGCGACCTCGCGGGCTGAGGTAGCTCCTCGCCTCAGTGCCTGGCGGGTGGACTCGGGGAGGAGTCGTGTCTGCCCAAGGTCACCGGGGTGGAGCCCTGGCTGGGCTGGGCCTTTGCCGCCCTCTGTGCGGGTTGTCCTGAGGGGCCGCCCGCAGCCCGTGGGTGGGGCTGGCGGGGCGGGTGAAACCGCCCGGGTGGGTGCGAGGCGTGGCCGGGCTGGGCCGGGTGGGCGTCTGGTGGGAAGCGCGGCGCGCCCGAGCTTGGGCTTGCAGTTCCCCTTTCCAGAAAGCGCAAATCTGTGCATGTCCACTTCGAGACCTTGTAAGTTAAGGGTCTCTACTTTGGGTCCTGTTTGGTGGCCCTTGTGCCGCCAAAAATGTGCCCGTGTTTAAAAGCAGCTGTGCCAGTGTTTAAAAATCAGACGGAGAGCTTAGGGCATTGACCGAGCGAGGACGCCGGGACCTGTGCTTGCCTGTGCGCTGAGTGCCTCGAGGGCCGGGCTCGGTTTAGTCCAGGATGACGGTCAGGGTTCCACTTCCCTGAAGCCTTGCTCTCTGAGTTTGTCTGAATGTGCCCTCTACGATTGCATCATCAGAGTCGGCCTTCTAGGGTTTTATTTAATCAAGCTAAATTGGATAGGTTTAGTTGTTCGGTTCTTTTAAATGGACTTACCCACCCACCTCCTTAATTACAAAGTAATTTTAAATTGCAGAGTAAAAATCTCAGTAGGAACCAAGGCATTCAGCAATATTGATTTGAACTATGCCTTTGTGAAGTTTTCTCCTTTTTGAAATAGCTATTAAAAATCTCTTTGAATTAAATGTGAGGATTAGTCATACAGCCATCCTGTCAACATCAGAAAGCATGTAAACCGTTCTAGTGTGTTGCTGTGGTTGGTGCTGACTGAGCAGAGACCCCCGCCGCATCTTGGGCTCTTAAGAGCTGCTAGGAGGGCGTCCACAAGCAGGAAGTAAAGCCCATGGTCAGTGGGGCTTTTTAGGGGAAATGGTAGCTTGTGATTGGAGAAAAGCTAGAGCTAGTGCCTTTGTCCTCAACCCAGATGGTGCCCAGTGTTCCTTCTGCAGACTAAGACCCCAGGCACCTCAGACAAGATGGCAAGATAGCAAAATGGAACCAAAATTTAGTCTTGGGTTTTGTAAAAGCCTTTGTATCTTGATGAAGGTAGCTTTTCCTACAGAATGTCGTGCGTTTTTAGGTTCTTCGTTGGCTGCTTTTGTAATTGTGTAGGTTGTACATGCAGACTAGCTTCTTGCTCATGATTTATAGGTGCATTTTATTCGATGAGGACGCCTTACTTTGCTAGATTTCGGATATTAATGTCTCTGCACTTCTTACTTTTCCCCCTCCACCTCCTGATTCAGTCATCTGAAATTCTGTATTGTTAAGCAAGGTCTAAGTATTCCTTTTAGTTATATGTTCCCTATTTTTTTTTCTTAGAGGAAATGTTTGATAGTTTCTCCTAAAAAAATTAATAATTGGCACAAAAGACTAGTTTTGTGTCAAAACTAGTTTTGAGTTTTATCTAAAGACTGACATTGGCTTGAAGCTGGGCTTTCCAGATTCAAAAATCTGCCCCAGATTAGATTTAGAAGCAGAGGGTTAGTGTCCTTTTCCCCAGGGGATGGCATGATAATTTGTTCAAGATTGTGTTATAGTAGCTGCCCCTTTTAAGCCAGCTCTGTGTGTGTGTGGTGGGGGGTGGGCAGTGGGTATTCCACCTCGACATCCTAGAAAGAACAAATAAACATTGAGTGATTTCCCTGTTTCTACTTACATTTGGTATAGTGTACTGTTTTTATTGGTGCTATTACCTATGTTAATAGGGCACTTTACAAAATTTTCAAGAACGTTTGTATTAAAACTATTTCAAAGACTTCTTTCTTAAAATATGATTTTACCATGTAAAAAATTATATTAAGGTAGAAGAATATTCGTTCTTTCTCATTTTCTTTTCTGAAAAAAGAAAAAACGAAATTAGCTTATGTCAGTAAAAACAGAGACTAGAAATTAGAGAAATAAAGAATAATTTTTTATCCCACATAATAAGTAATTTCTGAATTGCAAGTATTTCTAAATACTTGAAGACATCCCTCACATCCCCTTTTCTGATTGCTGAGTGTATTATTTCCTAAAGCTTTTTTTTTCTTTTCTTTTGTTTTTTGGAGACATTGTCTCTCTCTGTCGCCCAGGCTGGAGTACAGTGGCACAGTCTAGGCTCACTGCAACCTCTGCCTCCTGGGTTCAAGCGATTCTCCTGCCTCAGCTTCCCAAGTAGCTGGGATTACAGGTGCCCGCCACCACGCCCAGCTAATTTTTAGTAGGGGGTTTCGCCATGTTGGCCAGACTGGACTCGAACTCCTGACTTCAGGTGATCCGCCCACCTTGGCCTCCCAAAATGCTGGGATTACAGGCATGAGCCACCGTGCCCAGCCCCTAAAACTATTCTTTATATTTCTTTTTTTTTTTTGAGACGGAGTCTCGCTCTATCACCCAGGCTGGAGTGCAGTGGCGCAATCTCCGCTCACTGCAAGCTCCGCCTCACGGGTTCACACCATTCTCCTGCCTCAGCCGCCCGAGTAGCTGGGACTACAGGCGCCCGCCACCACGCCCGGCTACTTTTTTTTTTTTTTGTATTTTTTAATAGAGACGGGGTTTCACCATGTTAGCTAGGATGGCCTCGATCTCCTGACCTCGTGATCCGCCTGCCTCGGCCTCCCAAAGTGCTGGGATTACAAGCGTGAGCCACCACGCCCGGCCTATGATATTTCTGAGACTATTCAGTGGTCTTCTAAAATGCCACTAGCAGAATGGAAAAGGTATCCCCCGAATGGCTGGCCAACCTTAGCATATGGGACAGTGTCACCTCTCTTACATAGAGCCACTAAAAACTAAACACTAAAACGAGTTTTCTTGAGTAAAGGTTTCTAAGATGGAAAATTTAAGCAGTGAGATATGTCAAGTTGTAGACGTTGGCCAGGAAAAAGCCAGGAGCAGCCAGGCAGGGGAGAGTGTGCATCCGACATCCTCCTGTGTCATGAAGGTATGACAGCTCTTCTCTCTGGGCTGTCAGCTTTTACTGTTCCAGGATACAGATCTCCTGATTCAGTGTCCAGTGCCTTTTGAACCGACCGCAAGCCCTCATGGACGATTGGAACTGTAGTGTGGAAAGGGCTCTGATGGAGCCAGTTAAAATGCTTCATTATTTGCAAAATACCACATACAGTAATACGATGTAGATGTCTTTCCCCTTCTCCACGAAGTAGCATAAATGAAGACTTTACAGAGGAAGTGTGCCTTTTTCATTTCGTATCTGAGTCAGTGAGTGTCCTGTTTGGAAACAAGCTTCATCCTGGTTTTCTAGAGTGCCAAGTCAGGGTGGAAAGGAGGACCTGGGGCTCAGTCCTTCGTTGCCCCTTGGGCTGCCCTTCAGGGTTAAGTAGAGGGTCCCAGCTGAGCTTTCTGGATGCACAGGAGCACCTGGATACATAAGAAGGTGAACAGTTTGCAGGGGGAAATCTGAATTACTATCCCCCACAGCATTTGTTCCTTCAGGACACTAACCCTCTGGCTCTGTGTCTTCTGTGTCTCCAGTGGCCAACAGTGTTGCAAACAGGAACCCGAGGTTTTCACTTCACTGTTGAAGGAACAAGAGGGCATCTGCTAAAGTTTCAGATTCCGTAAGTTCATGCTTTCTGTTCCATTATAAATGATTTTTTTGGCTTAGGGGGTAAGGATCTATACCAGTTTGTTTTCATATGAGTCATAGACATAAGAGAAAAATTTCTCATAGGTATCCAGTGCATGCTGAAGTTATTTTCAGTGTAATAATACTTAATTGTAAGTACAAACATAAACATAGATGTTAACATTTTTACTTGTATCTCTTATGTATCCATAAACTAGATTTAAATTTAGGTCAAGTAAAGGAATAAAATGAACAGTATCTGCTGTGATAGATGATAAAATCCTACTGAAAATAGGACCGTGGGGCCCTTCCGGTGTGGGTTCCTTGGTGTTGAGTGTGCCTGTTCTCTCTCTGTTGGAAAACTGAAACTTGCTGAGAAGTTCTTTTCTCATAAGCTCACAATAGCGACAGAATAGTCCTTGGCACCTTCTCAGGCATAAGCATAGGCACGGCCCTGAAGTAGAGTTGTGGTCCTCAGTCTGATCCCATGGGATAGACCCTCTACCATTCATAGAATCTGATTGTCAGTCCCTTCTCCAGGTGCGAATGTGCCCACCTCTGCCCGCACTGTTCAGGCTCAGCCCAGGACAGGATGGAGGCCCTGTGTGCCCAGCAGTTGCTCCTTTTATGTTTGTCAGGCTCTTTCACTGTCACAAGAGTCTTCATGTTTGGCATAGTGGAACATGTGATTGACAGGTGAATTTTTCTTTTCCAGATTTCTGCCAGTATCCAGTAGTGGACCATGAATTCGACGCAGTGGTGGTAGGCGCTGGAGGGGCAGGCTTGCAGCGCATTTGGCCTTTCTGAGGCAGGGTTTAATACAGCGTGTGTTACAAAGCTGTTTCCTACCAGGTCACACACTGTTGCGGCGCAGGTAAGAGAAAGGTGCCCCACCGTGCTCCCACTCCGTGCAGGTCCTGCGCAGCTTCGCACTTTCTACCTGGGCAGCCTCCTGCCTCCTCCCGCTGCCAGCCACATGGCCTCTTGCTGTGCCTTACTCACTGAGCTCACCCTCTCAGGGGTCTCTCCCTGGAGCCTCTTCCCTGGGGACTTTGAAGGGCGGGAGCCTTGTTGTCACTCTTAATTGAGACTCCAGTCACACTTGGGTTTTCTGTGACCATCTCGCCTGCTACCCTCCCCACCCACCCCCGCCGCCCCAACACCTTAAGAAAAGGAGATCATCTAAAGAGGAGGAATCAGAGTTTAGGTTGGGGAAGAAAAGGGCAAGGGTTTCATTTGTCCCTGTGCTGCTGTCTTCCGGGACTCTCTGAGGGGTAAGACGGTGGTGGGCACATACAGCCAAAGGAAGTAGGGGTACAGGGGAGTGTGACTCTGAGTGTGGAGTTTATTACTTGGCAGGAGGCACTTCTAATCTTTAACGCATGCCCGTAAATGCCATTGGGAAGATTTGTTAATCAAACTGCCTGGAAAGATTTGTTGAGTACCTTTTCTGTGCCAGATAATGTTAGGTAATAAGCATATTACAGGTAGCCTTTCACTCACTGCTGCAGTCAGCCCTTCCTGGAGTTCCCTGTGTCTCCACCACACAGATGAGGAGACTGAGGCTAAGGGATGGAACGACTGGGCGAGTCAGGGAGGGGTTGTGATCTGGGATCTGTCAGGCCTCGCTGCTCCTCTGCTGAGGTCAGCCCTCACTGGAGTCACCGTGTGAGTAGTTGGCTTTCTCTGAATCCCCCAGTGGGTGGATTTGGGCCTGGAAGAGAAAGCTGGGGCTCCTGTTTGTGGCTCGTAAGGAGTGGTTGGTGTTTCCAGGGAGGAATCAATGCTGCTCTGGGGAACATGGAGGAGGACAACTGGAGGTGGCATTTCTACGACACCGGGAAGGGCTCCGACTGGCTGGGGGACCAGGATGCCATCCACTACATGGTGGAGCAGGCCCCCGCTGCCGTGGTCGAGGTGATGGGCGGGAGGCTCTGGGTGCTCTGGTGGTCTGTTTCTAGTACAAGAGTCTGGGAAAAAATGTAAGCAATTGAGGCAGATGTGGCAGCCGAAAGAATGGTGATTAGCAAAGCTCACAAGAGAAGTCTTTGTCCGTCATGAACTATGCATTACATGTAACAAGAAAAGCTTCTCTTTGATGAAGTGTTGACATGTTCATAAAATAGTTTACTTTGGGTTTGCAGATTTGTGTTAAAGTTGTTTAGTGTAGATTAGTTGTGAATATCTTGACTCCTTTAAGGTAATAAGGTTTTTGTTTATCTTTCACAGCTAGAAAATTATGGCTTGCCATTTAGCAGAACTGAAGATGGGAAGATTTATCAGCGTGCATTTGGTGGACAGAGCCTCAAGTTTGGAAAGGGTGGGCAGGCCCGTCGGTGCTGCTGTGTGGCTGATCGGACCGGCCACTCAATATTGCACACCTTATACAGGAGGGTAAGGCCGCCCCCGGTCCACCTGAGACAGGACACGTAGTGCTGGGGCTTATGGTGACAGCGGGGAATGGGTTAGCGTGCCCAGTGAGTCAGCCAGAGATTACGTAAAAAGCAACAGAGAACAGCGGTGTGGGACACATGCAGCGACTGTTGATGTGACAGGACCAGACATGTGCCTTGAGGAGCTGCCCCTAAGGCAATGTGTGACTTCTTGCATCTATTTTGGAAAGTTGAATTGATAATCTTCTATACCAGGTTTTAACTTGGGATATGTGACACTCCTGGACTTTTCTGGGTTGCTTTTCTGACCTGTGGACGATGGAGACCCCTGAAGTGGTGCTGAAGGACCAGACCTGTGTCTTCTCTTTCTCTGTCAGTGTCAGCTTTCTGATCCCTGGAAGGGATGAAAATAAGAAATGAATTTGTTGTAGGTTTTTTTTTTTAATTTGTTTAGAGATGGGGTCTTGCTCTGTTGCCCAGGCTGGAGTGCAGTGGAGCAATCTAGACTCACTGCAGCCTTTGTCTCCCAGGCTCAAACGATCCTTCCACCTCAGCCTCCGAAACAGCTGGGACTACAGGCATGTGTTACCATGTCCAGCTAATTTTCGAGGGTTTTTTTGTTTTTGGTAGAGACGGGGTGTCACCATTTGAAGCCCAGGCTGGTCTCAAACTCCAGGGCTTAGGCGATCCTCCTGCCTCGCCCCTCAGGGTGCTGGGATTATAGCCATGAGCCACTGCACCTGGCCTGTTGTATTTTTTATTACTGTTTTTAATCAGTAAGATGTCACTGAGCCCCTGAATTCCCTCTGTGATTTGCTTAGAGCTCCACTTCTCATGCTTTGTCTTCAATATGTGAGAAGTAACCACAGAAAAAAGAGCGTTGAAACTTAGAAAATCAAAAGACAGGTGAGATGCAAGAATCACATTCTTGTTTTGAAAGCAAGATTGCCCTTTTTTATAGAATAAAAATTGTAGCTTTTGAAATACATTTAGTTTAGGGTTTTTGATCTCCTTTGTTAAAATTCGAGAGCTTGCACGCCCTGTTTCTCATCGCACCGAGGAGTCACAGAGCCGCTGTTTGGAGCACAGGCCGCCGGACTGCCCAGGTTTGGGTTTGAGCTCTGTCCTCAGCTGCATGACTGGATGTTACCAAGCGTTAATTTGCTTGTCACTGAGAAAGGGGGTCGTAACCCAGAGTTGTAAGACTTAATGAGTTTAATATGTGGAAAGCAGCTAGAACTGCCCATAGCAAGTGCAGTGTAAATATTAACTAAAATAATCATATTACTCTCCTTGCCACTGTTTGGGTAATTTAGATATGAATTCTCCAAGCTAGTATTCTTAACTAGTCACCACAGTATCATAGAGCAAAAGAATGTTCAAAAATTAAAACAAAATTTGAGACATCCAACGTACACCGGGCTGTAATCAGAGTATTGGCCAGTGGTCTGTGGGCCGGCCTTTCTCCTCGCTGGGGACACCGCTCTGCCCCAGCCTCTGCTGCAGCTGTCAGCCTTGTCCGTGCTTTTTGTTATCCAGACTTTCTACTGCATCTTAACTGTTCTTTCTATTCAGTTTTGTATATAATGCCTTCTGCATATCTTTTTCCTCTCTCCCCCAAAAAATATCTTGAAAAAAAATAATGCATTTGAAATAGAGACCTAGCAATCTTTAGGTCTTATAAATGTTTGTGGTTTTTTGCAGGCATATACGGTGCTGGTTGTCTCATTACGGAAGGATGTCGTGGAGAGGGAGGCATTCTCATTAACAGTCAAGGCAAAGGTTTATGGAGCGATACGGCCCCGTCGCAATGGACGTGGCATCTAGAGATGTGGTGTCTCGGTCGATGACTCTGGAGATCCGTGAAGGAAGGTGCGTGTGATTTACCACCAGCGCTGTCTGAGCGGGCACACGGGCCGGGGTTGCTTCTGTGAGTTTCAGCACCGCTCGCCCTCACCTTCGGGTGCAGGCACACGTGCACAGCCACCTCTGTCAGCTGCTGGCAGGCATCTGTTAGTCTGTCATATCTTCCTAAAGACCTACATTTTGAAAATTTTAGCCAGTTTCTTTCTCACATCTGTGGAACAGAGTTTCTCTTAGTGTGTGTGAGTATGTGATGGAGTATGGGAGAGAGACACACCCAACCGGAAGTCGGCATGTGGGCCTTGGGTGTCATGTCTGATACCCACAGAGTTTTTGGCAGCTTTCAAAGTGTGCGGGTTATTTGGCTTTCAGTAAAACAATTTGCAGCTCTTTCATTGCCTGACCCTATTCTTTAATGTAATGACACTTGCTAAATATCTGCGGGTATGGCCTTTAGAGGTTTTACATTTTTATATTTAAAAAAAAACAGAGAAGTCAGGCCAGGCACGGTGGCTCATGCCTCTAATCTCAGCACTTTGGGAGGCCGAGGCGGGCGGATCAGGAGGTCAGGAGATCAAGACCGTCCTGACTAACACGGTGAAACCCTGTCTCTACTAAAAATACAAAAAATTAGCTGGGCATAGTGGTGGGTGCCTGTAGTCTCAGCTACTAGGGAGGCTGAGGCAGGAGAATAGCGTGAACCCGGGAGGCGGAGCTCGCAGTGAGCTGAGATCACACCACTGCACTCCAGCCTGGGCGACAGAGCAAGACTCCGCCTCAAAAACAAAAACAAAACAGAGAAGTCAAATGGTCTTTTGGAATATGATGGCCCTCCGTACCCATTGGTTCCACATGTGTGGTTTCAACCATGTATTGAAAATAAATTTGCTTCCTTACAACTATGCACTGTTTTTCCTTGTCATTGTTCCCTAAAGAACACAGTGTAACAACTATTTACTAGCATTTACATTGTACTGGGTACTATGAGTAATCCTGGAGTTGTTGTAAAACTTAAATGTAAAACTTTAAATGAGGATGATTTAAAGTATAGAGGAGGATGTGCATAGGTTATATGCAAATACTCTCCCATTTTATATTAGTGACTTGAGCATCCACGGATTTTGGTATCCGTGGGGGTCCTGGACCGAACCTGCCACGGATACGCAGGGGCGACTGTATTTGGCATAGAGGCCTTTCTAATGCTCTTACCAAGGACAGCCGCAGCAGGCTGTGATCCCTGAGACGAGTGTCAGTTCAGTGAGGGCAGAGTTTTTGTTCTGGTTCTCAGCTGTGTCCCAGCACCTAGGATTGTCCCTGGCACACAGAAGATGCTTAGAAAAGATTCGATGAGAGGGTGACCATACATGAGGGGAAATTTTCCTCAGTATCAAAACATTTTGAAACTCACAGGCTTCCAAGATGACGTATTCTCAGGTCTCCTGCCGTTGCCGTTCTCTGCCTTATGTGATGGTGTTCTGTCTTACCAGAGGCTGTGGCCCTGAGAAAGATCACGTCTACCTGCAGCTGCACCACCTCCCTCCAGAGCAGCTGGCCACGCGCCTGCCCGGCATTTCAGAGACAGCCATGATCTTCGCTGGCATGGACGTCACGAAGGAGCCAATCCCTGTCCTCCCCACCGTGCATTATAACATGGATGGCATTCCCACCAGCTACAAGGGGCAGGTGATGGTGCTGGCTCCTCCCCCACAGCTGGAAAGAAGGCTGGGACATCGGGGCCCACCTCGCAGTTGTCTCTAGATCTTAGAGGAAGAGACAGATGTTTCCTTCGAGAAAGTACTGTATTGTTTTCTAGGTCGCACTTTAAATTTCTATCACTGGAGGATGGAGCGGGGCTTAGTAATTTATTCCTCCTTAGTAAACTGTCATAGATACATCCTTTGCAGCTTTTTCCATTTTATAATTACTTTCCTATATGATCTTGTGTTATTTCTAATGATCTTCTACATCGAGGGATCTTTGTAATTCCTATTTCTAATGATCTTGTACATCGAGAGATCTTTGTAATTCATTCCTTTGAGTAGTTTGTGGTTCACACAGAGCTTGTCAGTCACTTAGGCTCCTTGTTGGGCGAGGTGGGTGGAAGCTGTTAGTTTCCCTGCGTAGATGAAGAGGTGAACGGGGTAGAAGAGTCTGGAACATCAGTGTCCCCTGCTGATGTTCCTCCACCTGCCGTGCTTCCGGGTCTGAGCCAGAGCACAGGTGGGGAGGGCCTCGGGAACATGGGACACGGGGGACAGTCGCAGATGCTGACATTGGAGGTCCTCTGACGTGTTTGTAACAGCAGGTGCTCAGGGGCAGAAGGGAAACTGGGGGATACATTCGGAAGTTTCCTTCTAAAGAAGAGTAGCTGTGGTCCTTACTTCCCTCTTAGATACGGTCTTTATTTCCTTCTCTTTTTTTCTTGGAGATGGGAGACTCACTCTGTCGCTTAGGCTGGAGTGCAATGGCGCAATCTCGGCTCACTGCAACCTCCGCCTCCCACGTTCAAGCGATTCTTCTGCCTCAGCCTCCCGAGTAGCTGGGATTACAGGCACCTGCCCTTATGCCTGGCTAAATTTTGTATTTTTAGTTGAGACGGGGTTTCACCATGTTAGCCAGACAGGTCTTGAACCCCTGAACTGAGGTGATCTTCCCGCCTCAGCCTCCCAAAGTGCTGGGATTACAGGTGTGAGCCACCATGCCTGGCCTACTTCCCTCTCTTTCTCTGATCTGCAGCACAGACACCCTGTTGGGGGAGGTGGGCTGGTGGAGGTATGGGCACCTTGACATTTCACCTGGAATCTTCCTTCCCCCAGGTCCTGAGGCACATGAATGGCCAGGATCGGATTGTGCCTGGCCTGTACACCCGTGGGGACGCCGCCTGTGCCTTGGTACGTGGTGCCAACCAGCTCGGGGCAAACTCGCAATGTTGGACCTGGTTGTCTTTGGTCAGGCATGTGCCCTGAGCATCGAAGAGTCATGCAGGCCTGGTAAGTGTTTTCTTCAGGAGCCAGACTATTTGAGAAGGCGCTGGAAGTTACAAAGTCTTTTTTCTTTTTTTGAGACAGGATCAGCCCAGGCTGGAGGGCAGTGGCACAGTCCTGGCAGCCTCAACCTCCTGGGCTCAAGCAGTCCTCAACACCTCAACCTTCAGAGTCCCAAGTAGCTGGGACTGCAGATATGCACCACCACACCTGGCTAATTTCAAAAAATTTTTTTTGTAGAGACAGGGTCTCACAATATTGCCCAGGCTGGTCTTGAACTCCTAGATTCAAACAGTCCTTCTGCCTCAGCTTCCCAAAGTATCGGGATTACAGGCATGAGCCACTGCACCCAGCCAGGTTACAAAGCCTTGATTTGTTACTGGAAATTTGCTTAGTGATCATACAGAGGTAGCCTGGGTTTTTTCCCCTAGAAGTGATTAAACTGAGAAATCCAGAGATTATATGGTGGTAAATGTTGAGACTAGATAGAGGCTGGTTGGGGATCTTAACAGTTAAGGTGACATTTTTGTGGTTACATTTTTTTTTTTAAATTATTTTGCAGTCATTATGTTCTGCTTAGAAAAAGCACTATTAGGAAGTTGTTATTTTAGGGGAAATTCGTTATGTATTACTTGCCTGATAAAAATCATTTATTTGCAGTGAAATATTGAAAATAGTTGGCATGAATGAATATGTAACTTCTTGGTACTTAGAAAAATAATTTAGGCCATTCTAAAAACAAAGTACAACTAACCTCTATTAGAGGAGAAGGGATGACTTACAGTGAACAGGATTCCCACCCTCTACGGACAGATTGGATTTCACTTGCTGGTTTTCTTTTCATGATAGCATCAAATAATGTGCAGGAGAAGAAATACCGTGTGTGGGAGTGTGAGTCTTACGTGCACTAAGAACAGGACAGTTAGCATCGCTCCCACCTCAGAGATGTTCACGGTGGTTATCCAGCCTCGTGTGCTCAGAACAGCGTGAGGTGGATGAGGCACTGGTGGACGTTTGTGTGGCAAGGATGGTGGGACCCCAGGCCCACGTTCTTCCCGTTACCTTTCTCTGGTGTTAACTGTTAGCATCATTGCTGCTGTTTTTATACAACAGGTGCTTTTTGTATGGATTCAAGTGAAATAAAAACTAGCACTGCCATAACTTATAAACATGCCCCCTTTTATATCTGTAGTTAGAAAGGTACAGATAGTATTAAAAGGGTGGCTTACTTCAGACACTCTGTCTCTGTGGATCTGACCACAGCCCAGGAGGCCAGCACACGCAGAGCTGGCGTCTTATCCCAGGCCGTTGCTGATCATCGGCGAAGGCGGAGTTGAGGTCCATCGTTCCTCACGCCACAGGTTGTGCTTGTCTCACTCCATAGCCCTGCACTTTGTAGCAGTGAGGACTGATACGACTTCTCTCAGAGCCATGTAGAAATTTTGAGCTTCTCTTTCTTTGAAAATGCAAAAAAGAGCATTTTGTAAGAATACCCTATACTTTACATCTGAGAAACCTCATACACGCAGCATCTCATGCAGAATGCTGTGGAGTCAGACTCAAAAGGCTGCACACCTGTGGTTCTGTTGATATGACATTCTGGAAAAGGCACATCTAGGGAAGAAAAGGGATTGGTGGTTGCCAGAGGCTGTTTCCTGATTGTGCTGATACTTACAGACACAGCTCTGTGTGTGTCAAAATTTGAAAAACCCTACACTAAAAATGATGAGTTTATTTTACTGTATCTTTAAGCTTTAATTTTTAAAAATGAAAAGGAAAGAAAAAATGCTTGTAGCATCACCACTTCTCCCCCACCCCCCTCCAAAAAAAATACATATATATATATATTTAGACATATATATATGTATTTAGACATATATATATATATATTTAGACATATATATATATGTGTCTATATATGTATATTTAGACATAGTTTCCCTCTGTCGCCCAGGCTGGAGTGCAATGGTACGATCAGGTGCATGCCACCACACCTGGCTAATTTTTAAAAATATTTTGTAGGGACAGGGTCTCCCTGTGTTGCCCAGGATGGTCTTGAACTCCTGACCTCAAGTGATCCTCCTGTCTCAGCCTCCCAAAGTGGTTATATGCATGTACACATGTGTTAACATTGGTAGAACTGAGGCTGTGTGCAGTGACTCACACCTATAATCCCACCACTTTGGGAGGCTGAGGCAGGCAGATTGCTTGAGCTCAGGAGTTCGAGACCAGCTTGGGCAAGGTAGTGAAACCCGGTCTCTACCAAAAATACAAAAATTATCTGGGCATGGTGGTTCACACCTAGACAGCTAGTTGGGAGGCTGAGGTGGGAGGATTGCTGGAGCCTGGAAGGCGGAGGTTGCAGTGAGCCAAGATCACACCACTGCACTCCAGCCTGGGCAACAGAGGGAGGAGACGTTGTCTCAGAAAAAAAGAAAAAATAAATTGTAGAACTGTCCACCAAAAGAAAAAAGTCAATTTTACTGAATGATCAATTTTTAAAGCATTATAATCAAAAGGAAGAGAAACACCAGTGAGCCTGGAAGCATTTGAGCAGACCCTCAAGAGACCCACAGCCTGGGCCCGGGGAGAGGTGGTGCAGACCTTCAAGAGACCCACGGCCTGGGCCCGGGGAGAGGCGGTGCAGACCCTCAGGAGACCCACGGCCTGGGCCCGGGGAGAGGCGGTGCAGACCCTCAGGAGACCCACGGCCTGGGCCCGGGGAGAGGCGGTGCAGACCCTCAGGAGACCCACGGCCTGGGCCCGGGGAGAGGCGGTGCAGACCCTCAAGAGACCCACGGCCTGGGCCCGGGGAGAGGCGGTGCAGACCCTCAGGAGACCCACGGCCTGGGCCCGGGGAGAGGCGATGCAGACCCTCAGGAGACCCACGGCCTGGGCCCGGGGAGAGGCGATGCAGACCCTCATGAGACCCACGGCCTGGGCCCGGGGAGAGGCGGTAGGCAGGGCAGGGCCTCTTTGATTCCTGCATTTCATACCTCCTATATGTATTACATATTGAAAAAAATATATATCTATATAATGTTATTTAAAAAAAAAAAAACTTTAAAACTTTTTTCAAGACGTCGTGGAAACACAAGAGTTGCCAATCTGGGCCGTGCGCAGTGGCTCACACATGTGATCCTAGCACTTTGGGAGGCCGAGGCAGGTGGCTCACCTGAGGTCAGGAGTTCGAGACCAGCCTGGCCAACATGGTGAAACCCCATCTCTACTGAAAATACAAAAATTAGCCAGGTATGGTGGCATACTCCTGTAGTCCCAGCTACTCTGGAGTCTGAGGCGGGAGGATTGCTTGAACCAGGAGGTGGAGGTTGCAGTGAGCCGAGATGGTGCCACTGCACTCCAGCCTGGGCTACAGAGCAAAGTTACATCTCAAAAAAAAAAAAAGAATTGCAAATCTTGACGTATAGGTGAGAGCACACAGGAGTCCAAATCAGCAGGTGACTTTCAAGCACACAGCAGCCACCTTCCTCCCCATAATGCGAAGGACAGTGGGGTGGCTGGCCCCTCGGGACCACCATCTGGAAGGTATCTTTTTTTCACCTTAGTGAAGTGACATTTATATACAATTAATGTATATAAATTTGTATACATTTAATTTTTTCTTTTTTTAAGACAGGGTCTCGCTCTGTTGCCCAAGCTGGAGTGCAGTGGCGCAATCTCAGGTCACTGCAACCTCCACCTTTCGGGTTCAAGCAATTCTCATGCCAGATGATTTTTGTGTTTTTAGTAGAATGAGGTTTTGCCATGTTGGCCAGGCTGCCGTTGAACTCCTGACCTCAAGTGCTCCACCTACCTCAGTCTCCTAAAGTGCTGGGATTACAGGCATGAGCCACCGCACCTGGCCTACATTTAATTTTTTAATTTTAGAGATGATTTCTAGTTTATTCACCCTAAGATCACTTAATGGATATCTACTGTGTGCCAACAGTTTTGCGTTTCATGTCTGTTCTTTAAAATTGGCCCCAACTCAACAGATGGCCTCAGATGTAGGGTGGACTGGCAGTGTGTTAGCTCAGGAGACTTACACAGTTTCCAGGCTCCTTGAGCGGCTGTGCTATGTATTTGTGTGTCATTCTAAATCCATTTGGTTTTTTAAAACGGTTTTCAGAAGTTAAATTCTACCTTTTTTTGTTGTTGTTTTAGGAGATAAAGTCCCTCCAATTAAACCAAATGCTGGGGAAGAATCTGTCATGAATCTTGACCAATTGAGTTTTGCTGATGGAAGCATAAGAACATCGGAACTGCGACTCAGCATGCAGAAGGTAAGAGCCTGGACTCGCTCGGGAGTGAGCAAGCTGGCTGCATAGCTGGCCCTGCACTGGTTTCGTTTTTTTAAAAATAGATTTAGGGGGATGCAGGTACAGTTTTGTGTGGATGTACTGTGAGGTGGTGGGAGTCTGGGCTTTTCATGTACCTGTCACCCAAGTTGTGTATGTCGTACCCAGCAGGTAATTGCTCATCCCCACCCCTCCCGCATTTTGGAGCCCCCAGTCTCTGTTAGTCCACTCTGTGTGTCCATGTGTACTCACCATTCAGCTCCCACTTCCAAGTGAGAATGTGTGACACTTGACCTTCTGAGTCACTTCACTTAGGATAGTGACCTCCCGTTCCATCCATGTGGCTGCAGAAGACATGATTGCATTCTTTTTTTATGGCTGAGTAGTATTTCATGGTACATATGTACCACATTTTCTTTATCTGGTCGTCCATTGATGGGCACTTAGGTTGATTCCATGACTTTGCTATTGTGACTAGTGCTGTGATAAACATACAAGGCTGCACCAGTATCTGGAGGTAAACAGCAGTAGGACATACTCCTCACTGTATCAAGAGTGTGAAAGAGACCAGAAGTGCACTTCTTTTCCACATAGAAGGTCAGCAGGCTAGGGCAGAATTAGTGACCGCTTAGCATCCAGGACAGCCTTCTGTGGTTCACTCGTGTGTGCTTGGGCGTGACCTCCGTGCCCTGACCGTCGCCGGCTGTCATGGATGAGTCACAGCGTGGAGGAGAGGGAACCGCAGGACCGCCAGAGGAGCTCAGTCCCCAGGAGGGTAGCTTTCTCTTAGAGGTTTCCTGGACTTCAACACAACCCTGGTGCTTACATCTCAGGCCCAGATATTGATCATGTCATCATGCCTGGCTTCCAGCAGCTCAGAAATGTCTTTAAGCTGGGCCTGTTGCTGCCCCTAAATATACTCGGAAGAGAGGGAGAGTGGGCAGTGGGTGGAAAGTGATCTGTGCAGCCTGTGCTGCTGGGAGTCGGTCCAGTAGGGCCGTCTGTGATGATGGAAATGTCGAGTGTTTGCCGTCCAGTATGGCAGCCATTAGCCACAGGAGGCTGTGGAGAACCTGATATATAGTCAGTCTAAGAAACTGAATTCCTCTAATAACAAGGATTCTTGTCCAAGAATGAGATCTCTTGTCTACTATTTGCAAGAATTTCTGCATATTTCTAAAAAGAAGTCCATTGCTTTAGTCCTATTCTGAAAGGCATTTGGTGTTAGACACAAGAGAACAGGTTCGCTGCTGACATTTTCAGAGGCCTGTGCCCTTCAGTCTTCAAGTGAGGCTGGGCTTGAGGGAGGCTTTGTGGAACGGTGAGAAGAACAGTGTGACTAAGGCACAGAAGGCGAGTGATGCCCTGCAGTACTTTTGTAGGGTTGGAGGCCAGCTGGTAAAGAAGGAACCATTGCTTTAGAGAATGGGAACACACCTTAGGATATAGAAATGGCAAATCTGAGATAGTTTGACGTGAGAATACTAGAAGTGTTCTCACCAAACAAGGTGTGTCTTGGTGCGTGCTGTATCCCAGGCTCCGTGAGATGCTGGAGTCAGCACTGAACAAACAGAGCTTCCTGTGCTTGTGGAAATGTGTTTCGTTGGGGAAGGGGTTTTTCTGCTGACTCTGGATATTAATAGTAACAATCAAAAAAAGAAATGAGGTAAATTGTTGGAAACAGGCCCCCAAATGTGGCCATAAACTGGCCCCAAAACTGGCCATAAACAAAATCTCTGCAGCACTGTGACATGCTCGTGATGGCCATGATGCCCACACCGGAAGGTTGTGGGTTTACCGGAAGGTTGTGGGTTTACCGGAATGAGGCAAGGAACACCTGGCCCACCCAGAGCAGAAAACCTCTTAAGGCAATCTTAAACCACAAACAATAGCGTGAGCGATCTGTGCCTTAAGGACATGCTCCTGCTGCAGATAACTAGCCAGACCCATCCTTTATTTCAGCCTGTCTCTTTATTTCCTGTAAGGAATGCTTTTAGTAAGTCTTATCACTGTCTTGCTGTCAATAAATACGTGGGTAAATCTCTGTTCAAGGCTCTCAGCTCTGAAGGCTGTGAGACCCCTGATTTCTCACTCCACATGCTATATTTCTCCGTGTGTGTCTTTAATTCCTCTAGTGCCGCTGGGTTAGGGTTCCACGACCCAGCTGGTCTCAGCAGTAAATATTGAAAAGGAGTAGATACAAATGCCATTATTTACAGGTATAATTTCCAAAAAATTTCCAGAGAATAAACTGAAAAACTAACAGAAACAAAACAAGAATGTAGTAAGGTATCTGGGTAAGAGATTTGTATCTAAAAATCAGTAGCTTTGCAATGTGTCAGCAGTAATCTGCTCAGACATCAGTAAATATCTCATTCACATTTCAAAAAAAGAAATTGAAAATGTCTGAAATGATGTAACCAGAAATACAAAAAAAGGACATGAAAACGTGGCTGCTAAAGTACATGAAAGAACGTAATACTAGATTCTGAGATGCCATGTTTTTCATTTGTTCTTCCTGAAAAACCATTAGGTTGATGTGCATTACAGTGTTACGATTACGTATGAGTCTAAGGAAAATCAGATGAAATGTCCAAATTAAACCATGGAGGTGCGTTGGTAGAGGAAGAGACAGTTAGGGTCAGTGGAGCAAAGCACAGTTAGAGGGAGAAGCAAGGAGGAGGAGGGATAACGGAGGTGGTGCCTGTCTGTCCCACAGGAAGCAAAAGCTGACGCCCAGTTCCCAGCATACCTACAGTAAACTTCAGGTCCACTGCATAGCACGTTTCTCACCACAGTAAAACTATGAAGGAACTCAGTGTACAAGGAACTTCTACAAAATAGGCAAAAGACAGTAGCCAGACGGGCCAAGGGCCCCAGCCACCCACGCCCTCCCTCTCCTTGAAGACCTTTGGCTCCAACCTGACCATCACCAGGGCTCTGCTCAGCTCCTCCTAGTGTGTATCACCACAGGGCTGCTGGCTCATGTCACGTTGACCACCAGACCCCACGTCAGGAGTCCCACCAGGGGTGTAGGGAGGCAGCGCTGCCTGGTGGGCCATGGAGCCGTATGGAACATGGTGCCATAGTCTGCTTGGAGTCCTGGACCCTGGCTGTATCCCGCTGGAAAGGATGTGTGTGGGTCTAAGATGTGTATGTAATAGAAGCATTACATTTATTCAGAAGCTTTAGTCAAAACTTCATTTTTAAGTTCAGAGTAATAAACTCACAGTCTGAATTTCCCAATTTTTCTGTTTAATTTACATAAAACGAAATGCAAAACAACAGGTCTAAAAGTTAAGCAGTTCTTGGTATGGCTGCTTCTATGGATTAAAAGTTTACAAATAATATTTTGTGCCACAGTCAATGCAAAATCATGCTGCCGTGTTCCGTGTGGGAAGCGTGTTGCAAGAAGGTTGTGGGAAAATCGGCAAGCTCTACAGAGACCTGAAGCACCTGAAGACGTTCGACCGGGGTGAGCAGACAGCGAGCTCTGTGCACACTGTTGGGCCCTGCCTTCTGCAGGGTGGGCTGGTGTCTGTCCCGTCAGTGCTGACTTAGTTCCGTGCTTGCTGTCTGGATGGGTCCTGGTCCTCAGCTATAAAGCTGCAACCAGTGACTCCATGGACTAGCAGGCCCAGGCTGACAGCTCGGAGGGCCCATGTGACTGGGTCCCGCCTGCCCCGATGGAACTTTTTGTGTCCCCAGGAATGGTCTGGAACACAGACCTGGTGGAGACCCTGGAGCTGCAGAACCTGATGCTGTGTGCGCTGCAGACCATCTACGGAGCAGAGGCGCGGAAGGAGTCACGGGGCGCGCACGCCAGGGAAGACTACAAGGTGCGCCTTCTCGCCACGCCCACCTGCACCTGCCTTTTCCTCCCACCTGGTGGGACTCAGCCCCACCCCTGCATTTTCTCTACATTTTATTTCGTTTCCCCAAAAGTAAATCCAAAAAATGCCTTTTTCCCCCAGTAACTTTGATCCCTGGGTTCTCGCCATCTCCTGGATCACTGTGACCTTTTCCTTGCTTTGGGTCAGCGTCCACTGATGCCAGCAGTGGCATCTCCAAGCCAATGTGCTTTGCTGTTAGAAGGCCAAGGTTAGAAGTGCAGCCAGAGTGACATGACCAGGAAATAAGTGCCAGTTTATTAAATAATGAGTAAGCCACTGTTTCAGACCTGCCCTGTGGTTTGGAAAAGGTATTATAGAGCCTGCCCTGTGGTCACTTGTTCTTCAGATGAACTGATTTTTGTGCAGAGCACACGTGTAGGATTCTGCCCGGTAAGAGTTTTTCACATTTGATAGCAAAAAATGACAGAAAGGGAGACTCGGGGTGCAAATGCAAGTTCAGGATAAACCACATCAGCAAAAAGACAAAGGCTCCACAAGGCAGGCACACAGGCTGGTTCAGGACTGTGTGTGGGCGGCTGTTGGCAGCCTTTCCAGTCAGCTGAACATGGTGAATGGGAAAATCATTTTTATTCACCATGAAATTTTACTGATTTACCCTTCACTAGAATATGCTGATGGCTGTGATCACTGCTCAGAACTTGCTCTTGTCTCCTTGTACATATTAAGAGTTTCCTGCAAAGTATATGAATCCGTGTTTGCCAGAATACAGAATAATAATAAATTTATTATTTTTATTTTTTTGAGATGGAGTCTCACTGTCCCCCAGGCTGGAGTGCAGCGGCACCATCTCAGCTCACTGCAACCTCTGCCTCCCGGGTTCAAGTGATTCTCCTGCCTCAGCCTCCCAAGCAGCTGGGATTGCAGACACATGCCACCATGCCTGACTAATTTTGTATTTTCAGTAGAGACGGGGTTTCACCACGTTGGCTGGGCTGGTCTCGAACTCCTGACCTCAAGTGAACCACCTCGGCCTCCCACAGTGCTAGGATTACAGGCATGAGCCACTGTGCCCGGCCAGTAGCATAAATTTAGTTAGTCACAGCGAGTTTTAATTAGAATAGAAGCCAGGTTCAGTGGTTCCCACCTGTAATCCCAGCGTTTGGGAGGCTGAGGCAGGCAGATCACTTGAGCCCAGAGTTCTAGACCAGCCTGGGCAGCATGGTGAAACCTGCCTCTACAAAAATTTAAAAATGAGTCAGGCGTGGTGGTAAGCGACGCGCCTGAAGTACCAGCTGCTCAGGAGGCTGAGGCGAAATGATTGAGCCCAGGAAGTCAAGGCTCCGGCGAGCTGTGATCACACCACTGCACTCCAGCCCAGGTGACATAGCGAGACCCTGTCTCAAAAGAAAAAAAAAATTTTTTTAATAGAAACGGGCTGAAAGAAAAGATTGAGGTAGTCTCCTAGTGCATGGAGTAAAAAGACAAAGTATTTGATAAATTCTTAGATACATAAAGGATGTCTAAGGGAACATGCGGACATGGCTTACTCTGGACTCACTGCTGGCTGCACACCCCCTGGCCAGCCATGTGGCCTCTGTGGGTTCTGAACGTGTTGATGGTGCCAACCTCCTGGGCTGAAGTAGAAATGGAATGAGTTCTAGGGCATCTGTCTCTTAGATCATTTTAATGTTTGCTGTGTTTTTTCTGTATTGCTCTGTTAGAGTAATAAGAAATGTGATGGTGTTTCTGGCCTCAGGTGCGGATTGATGAGTATGATTATCCAAGCCCATCCAGGGGCAACAGAAGAAGCCCTTGAGGAGCACTGGAGAAGCACACCCTGTCCTATGTGGACGTCAGCACTGGGAAGGTCAGTGTGGAGCTCGTTCTCACCACAGCCCAGCACCCGCACGGCCCGCCCAGGTCTGCAGGCTGGCCTTGCTGATGGTGAACGGGGAGGAGCAGGCCAGATTTAAATCAACTCCTGACAGATTTGAGGCACCACTGAAAAAGGCACTCTGACAGCAGTCAGGCTTCGGGCTGGAGACAGAATCCAGTCCCTGCAGCTGGTTCAGAGGAGCGTTAAGGAAGGGTTGCTCCGTGGTGTGGGCCAGATGGAAGTCACTGGGCAGGAGCAAGCGTCCAAGGCCTGGTGGCAGGGGAGGAGATGATTGTGGACCTAGCAAGAAAGTCAGCATCTGTCGGGTGGACACACAGCCACTACCAGAAACCAGTCCCACGCCAAGGGAGCCCAGAAGAGACCCCTCCCCTCTCCTCCCATGGGCTGGGCCAACTGGAAGCATCTGCAGGGGAGCTGAGGGGATGTGGTGCAGCCGTTAGCATCCCCCGGGCACTGAGCAAGCAGAGAAGGGCCGAAATTGAGGCGGGTAGGGGGTGAGCCGCGTCCTGGGAACAGCCAGCCGAGGGTGTGGTAGGGGGTTCCAGCCTTCTTCCACACAAGCATAGCATCCTGGGAACAGCCAGCCGAGGGTGTGGTAGGGGGTCGCAGCCTTGTTCCACCAAGCATAGCATCCTGGGAACAGCCAGCCGAGGGTGTGGTAGGGGGTTCCAGCTTCTTCCACACAAGCATAGCATCCTGGAACAGCCAGCCGAGGGTGTGGTAGGGGGTCGCAGCCTTGTTCCACACAAGCACGGTTCACCCGTGTGGCATTTCCGCTGGGCATTAAGATTCAGAAATAATGAAGATAGAAGCTTTTACCCTTAAGCTTTTCATAGCTGTAAGAGAGAGTTGTATAATCACTTAGCTGTGTCTGTGGAAGTTACCATTGGACTCTCACTATCATCTGGTGTGTCTGTGATTCAGGCAGTAGGTCATTTTCAGGATTTATCATGAAGGCATTTCCTGATAGTGTATAGAAATCACATTTCACTCGCTTAGCACAAGTCTATTTTTAATGTTTCCGGGGTTTGGGTTTTTTGTTTTTTTTTGTTTCTCTGAGATAGAGTCTCATCTCTGTTGTCCAGGCTGAAATGTGGTGGCTCGATCTCATCTCACTGCAGCCTCAACCTCCCCCAGGCTCAGGTGATCCTCCCATCTCAGCCTCCCGGGCACATGCCACCATGCCTGGCTATTTTTGTATGTTTTGTAGAAATGGGGTTTCTCCACGTTGCCCAGGCTAATCTTGAACTCCTGAGCTCAAGTGATCCACCTGTCTTGGCCTCCCCGACAGGCATGAACCAACATGCCCAGCCAGTTTACATACTCTTTTAGAAAGTACAAAGAGATTGAAATAAGAGCTCACTAACCAGAGACGACCCATTATGGTTTAAATTTCTTTGTATATGTGCCTACCTTTTCCTGTGTGTGCATATTTAATACACAGCTTGAGTATTCCTTCTCTGAAATCCTTGGGACCAGAAGTGTTTTGGATTTCAGGCTTGTTCAGACTTTGGAATATTTGCATTATACTTACTGTCTGAGCATCCCTAATCGGAAGATCTGACTCCATAGCACATTTCTTTTGAATGTCATGCTGGTGCTCAGAAAGTTCCAGATTTTGGAGAATTTCAGATTTTTGGATTGGAGATGTTCAACCTATATAAATATTTACTTTGAAGTAGAAAAACTGGAAGTAGATAGTTTAAACATAAAGTGTCTTGGTATAGACAAGGGTTCTCCCACTTCTCATGACGGGAGCAGTTTTGTAAAGCCCTGAGAATTTGGTACAGTGTCATTTTCGTTGCTCTGTTCCACTCTGCGGATCTGCCGTCATTTACAGTCCCCTGTTGTGCATGTAGATCATTTTTAAATTTGTTATTGGAAAATACTGCAGCAAATACTGTTAAGTTCCCATGCTGTAAATCTACTTTTATAGTTAAAATGTTTCAAAAGGAACACAAGAGATGGCTTTTTGTACATTTTTGTGCTTAACTTACCACTGACTCTTTTTCAAGGTCACTCTGGAATATAGACCCGTAATCGACAAAACTTTGAACGAGGCTGACTGTGCCACTGTCCCCCCAGCCATTCGCTCCTACTGATGAGACAAGATGCGGTGATGACAGAATCAGCTTTTGTAATTATGTGTAATAGCTCATGCATGTGTCCATGTCATAACTGTCTTCATGCGCTTCTGCGCTCCAGGGAAGAAGGAGTACATTGAAGGGAGATTGGCACCCAGTGGCTGGGAGCTTGCCAGGAACCCAGTGGCCAGGGAGTGTGGCACTTACCTTTGTCCCTTGCTTCATTCTTCTGAGATGATAAAACTGGGCACAGCTCTTAAATAAAACATAAATGAACAAACTTTTATTCCAAATCCATTTAAAATATTTTACTGTTATGACTTTAGTCATGTTGTTGACCTAAAA